>NW_020943879.1:0-45620 GCF_900497805.2 Vombatus ursinus
AGTTTTTTTGGGGGGCAGTGAGGTGGCACAGTAGCTTGAGTGCCAGACCTGAAGTCAGGAGGACCTGAGTTCAAATCTGGCCTCAGACCAAACCCTTGATGCTTACTAGCTGTGTGACCCTGGGCAAGTCACTTAACCCCAATTGCCTAAAAAAAAAAAAGGAAAAAAAGAAAACTAGTTTTTTGGGTGTAGTGAGCATGAAAATTTGTTTTGATTGAATCTATATGTTTGTAATGGATCTCCTTTTGATTGTGTTCTCAATTTGATAGTGTTGCTGGGAGAATGAAAATCTTTTCAAAGGGCAAACACTGTTATTTGTTGATTTGTGTAACTATTTGGCGTTCAAAGGCCATGGACACTTTCAAAAAGTTGACATCAGTCCCCAGGAAAAGCTCTGGAACAGCTGAAGCAGAAGAAGGATGGAGTGCAGCAGTCTAATAGCCCAGGTAGCTTGAGGGATTAACTGGAAAGGCCCCTCTTACCCTGGGGGAAGGAGAGCAGTACAGAACGGGAGGCATCCCAGCAAGCTAGTGGAAAGCCCCACCTCAGCATACCAGGAGGAGATCCTGAAGCCCAGGTGGTGGAGCTGGCAAACACCAACACCTGGACCCTGAGTGCCTCATTGAGGGCAAGGGAACTGGTGGAAACCAGCTCAGAAAACCACCAGGTACCTCAGCGTTCTACAGCAACTGGCTCTCCCAGTGCCTCAGCAAAACTAAGGGAAGCAGTGCTCCAAGGGGCTCCAGGTGAATAAATACCCTACAACATCCATCTGAAAAGAGCTGAAGAAAGCAAAAGGAAGGAAAGGCCTGGGTGAGCAGGAAATCTCCAGGAACCACATTACCCAATCCTACCCCTAGAGTTCCAGTATTGTTGTTTCTAGCTCAACACCAGGTAAGCTGCCAGAATCCTACAGCTTCCGACTGCCAACATTGGAGGCCCCAGCACACAAAGCCATCGACCAGGCCCTAGGCTCCCAACACAAGCAGCTTGGGTCAGTGCCCTCTGCTCTCCAGCAGGAGAGCCCAATGTCTTTAAAGGCCAGGAAATAAGCAAACACCATGAGCAAAAAGAAATGTACGGTAGATTCTTATTATGGGAAGAGTGAAGATCAAGGCAGAAATTCTGAAGAGGACAACATTGTCAACAAACCCACATCTGAAACCTCAAAACGGAATATGAACCAGTCTGAAGCCCAAAAAGCCTTAGAAGAGCTCAAGAAGGATTTTAAAAGTCAAATGAGAGAGGTAGAAGAAAAAATGGGAAAAGAAATGAGAGGTATGCAAGAGAGAGTCAATAGCTTGGAAAAGGAAGGACAAAAATTAATTGTAGAAAACAATTCCTTAAAAAATACAGTTGGCCAACTGGAAAAAAAGTACACTGAAGAAAATAAGTCCCTAAAAACTACAATTCACCAAATGGGGGAGGAGGTACAAAATCTAATAGAAGAAGCAATTTCTTAAAAATTAGAATTGAGCAAATAGAAGCTAATGACTCTGTGCGAGAGAAAGGATCAGTCAAACAAAAACAAAAGAATAAAAAAAAGATGAAAATGTAAAATATTTCATTGGTAAAACAACTCACCTGGAAGATCAATCCAGGAGAGACAATTTAAAAATTATTGGTTTACCTGAAAATCATGATGAAAAAAGAGCCTGGACAATATCTTTCAGGAAATCATAAAGGAAAACTACCCTGAGGTCCTAGAAGCAGAGAACAAAATAGCCATAGAAGGAATCCACTGATCACCTCCCAAAAGAGATCCCAAACTGAAAATGCCAAGGAATATAGCAGCCAAATTCCAAAATTACCAGGTCAAAGAGAAAATACTGCAAGCAACCAGAAGAAACAAATGGAGCCACATTCAGTATTACACAAGACCTTACAACTTCTACATTAAAAGACTGTAGGGCATGGAATGTGATATTCTGTAAGGCAAAGGAACTTGGATTACAACCAAGGATCAACTACCCAGTGAAAATGAGCATAATCTTCAGGGAAGGAGATGGATAGTCAGTGAAATAGGGGACTTCCAAACTTTCCTGATAAAAAGACCAGAGCTCAACAGGAAAGTTGATCTTCAAAAAAAAAACTCAAGAGAGACATAAAAAGAAATGATAAATAGGCAGACTTCAGATAAACCTGGAAAGATTTGTATGGTTTGTTGCTGAGTGAAGTGAGCAGAACCAGGAGAATGTTGTACACAGTAACAGCCACATTAAGTGATGACTGACTTTGATGGACTTAACCCCTCTCAGAAATACAAGGATCTAAGACATCTCCAAAAGCCTCAAGATGGGAAATGCTATCCACATCCAAAGAAAGAACTATGGAGTTTAAATGCAGATCAAAGCATACTATTTGCTATTTTTTTTCTTCTGTTGTGTTTTGTTTCCCCTTTCTGGTGGTTCCTCCTATTAATTCTAATTCTTACTTGCAACATCACTAATGTGAAAATATGTTTAATAAGAATGTATATGTATAGGCTATATTACATTTCATGCCGTCTTGAGGAAGGAGGTAGGGAGGGAGGGGGAGAAAAATTTAAAACTCAAAAGCTTATGGAAGTGATTGTTGATAAATCAAAATAAATTAATAAAAAAAAGTTGACATCAGCATGATATTGTGAAAACAGCAGGGGACTTGGAGTAAGAGCACAAAGTTTGAACCTTAGCTTTGCTTCTGGCTACATATGTCACCTTATACAAGTCACATCTACTCTTTCTGAAGTCACTTTCTCTAGCTAGAAAGTGAAAGGTTTGAGTTTCTCAAAATGTTTCATTGTATGACTCTATGATGCAATAAATACTCTGCTGTGTGGGCCTCCCTTACAGTTTCCACTGCTCGTCCAGAATTGACAGTCAGAGACAAACAAGAGCCCATGAGAAGAGTTGAGCCATAGATGAGAATCTTGTCTCACATTTTACAAAAACACTAACAAACTGAAGCCATTCAATATGATATCCCTCGTCTTTCCTAGGTCTCAATTTTTATCCTTCCTGTCTTCTGCTCCTCTCGCTTCCTTCTCTCCTAAATATACCCCTTTCTCTCCTTTGACATTGCTCCCACTTTGCTTCAGGCCCTCATCACCTCATCCTGGGACTATGGCAATAGCTGCTGGTGGGTCCGCCTGCCTACAATCTCTACCTACGCTAAGTCAACCTCCATTTAACCACCAAAATGATTTCTTTGAAAGTGCCACTCTGACTATGGAACTGTCAATCCCTTTCAATAAACTGCAGTGGCTCTCCATTATTTCCAGGATCAAATACAAAATGCTCTGTTTCATGTTCAAAGCCTTTCATAAATGCGACCCCTGCTCTGAGAAATACATTACTCACTTCCTTGTTGCATTTCAGACTTGGCCAGAAACAGCCCAAGCCAGGTAAAATCTAGAGAGAAAAATAAGTAAGGAGAAAACCATAGACTTGCTGCTTGGAGAGAAAAAGGAACTTTTATTCATCTATTCTTCTTTTTCTATCCCTAATGGGACCTTGAATATATGATCACTGACATGGGCACCTTGAGCATTTCCCTTACTCTTACAGCTGGTTACGTCCCCCCATCCAAAACTGACATCATCCCTACTTCTACCTTTGTCAATGCTCAGTTTATTACCCCTCTCCCTAACTTTGCCCTGTATTTTATCCCAATACTAATGCTACCCTTCCTGCTACCCTTACTTTAATGGATAATGAACTTTAAGCCATAAATATCAGAGATATCCTTACTTCTGAGAGCGACTAGGTGGTGCAGTGGGTTTGCAATCAGGAAGACCCATTCTTTGAATACTTCAATATTATTCAATACGTTATTATTATTATTCAATATTAATGAATTTTGCACGTATTTTAATAGGGAGATGAACCCCGCACTCAGGCGTCTTCCCTCTCCTTCTTTCTTTGCATAGGTGGTACTATGACCTTCCTTTTCCTTCTGCTCTAATTTTCTTCTTTCCTGCCTGCCTACACTCAGGGATTCTTTGATGATTCCTATAGTGTCAGAGGATTTAGGGCAAGAAGTGACCTTAGAGACTATCATGTCACAATTCTGTGTTTTATAGCAGGGGATACTAAGGCTGGAGAGAAAAGAGCAAGCCAATGTTTGTAAGCAGAGACTTTGGCAAAAGTAAGCCAGTAGATTTTCGTTAAAACTGGGGAGAAAGAAATAAGTGTATTTGGTCAATTGAATAAATCGATCAAACTATCCCACCCAAAGTTAATGATAAAATGGTTTGCCCTGATACATCAACCAGGTGGTTGATTTAATAGAAAAAATCAAAGGCATTCCAAGTAAGCATTAAAGTCCTTTATCAATGTAGAGTCTCAGATGAGCCACTGTGTGAACTGAAAATGTCTCCCCATGGGTTGTTGTTGTTTGCCTTTGTTCTTCAAAGGACTGTGACGTCAGGAAGGTGATGCTATGATTTCCAAATGAATAGGATTTAAGTGAGGGAGGGCTGTGCAAAGGTACCAGCCTCACTTTCTCCTCTGGAACTATCTGGGTCCAGGGGCTAGAGAAGCTATGAATAGGTAGAAGAGTGTGTCAAAGACTTAGGGATATCATTTGTAATGATTGTTCTTACTATAACTCCTTGATAACTACACCTTTCTCAAAGCTAACTTCATCCTGCTGACTAAATGATATCAATTGATGATCATGAAGGGAAACACAAGCACACAGGTCAGGGCTTGTGAGCTATATTAGATGGGATGAGTCTTGTTAGATAGGCAGGCTTGAGGGGACACTCCACTGATTTTTTCAGTGAGTATGGAAATAAGAATAGTGGCTCCAGAGCAATATGTTACATATAAATATAATGTATATATATATATACACATAAATATATATATTTAATAGAAGGCAATTTTGGAAGAGATTTAACTAATTCCTAGGTGGGAATTAATAGAAGGTTCATGAAGAAAATGGCACCTCAGATGAGTCATGAGGATCTGGGATTCCAAAAGTCAGTGTTGGGGAAGGTAGGATGGATAGCAGAAGAGGTGCCTTGGGAAAAGGCAACAAGGAGAAGATGGTGTTAGCTGCCATCTATTGGTAGCTGAGAGCTTCAGGCAGAGTAGCATGGATGCCTCAACACAGTTAGAAGAAAGACATTGATAACCTTGAGAGAAATCCATATAGTGGCTTTGTCTTGGAGCTCTACTGTGCCTGCGAATGCTGTAAGAAGTTGAAGGTGTACAGTCAATTCCCCTGCTACTATTGCTTTCCATTTTAAGAATTACCTTTCATCTGCTCTGTACCTATCATGTATATTTATGGTTTTCACGTTTCCTACCCAACTAGGATGTACACTTGATGATTATAGGGGCCTTTTTTAACCCTTATTTTTATCCTCACTTTTAGCATAGTGCCTAGCACATAGTAAGCTCCTAATAGATGTTTGCTTCCTGACTGATCTTCTATTTCATACTCCAATAAAAATGAGAATAATGTTCTCAATATTACCCACCTCACAGACTTGCTGTGAGAATGAAATCACATAATGTATGTAAAAATGCTTTACACACCTTACAGCACCAGGTAATGATCTGTTCCCTTTGAGATTATTCAAAGCTCTAGATCACAAGAAGTAAAATCATGTATAAAAGGCAAGCCTTTCGGATCTGAAGGACACATGCCACCCCTTAGAAAGAGTCTGAGGCTTCAATGGCTCAATTGAACTTGAAGAGGCCAGTGCAGACAAGGAACTGGTATTTAGGGCATTCACACCTTTCTCCTAATTGTGCAGTTTTCCTTGTTGTTTTAATGGAACATGTGGTCTAATCTTTTTGTTTTTATTTTTTTGATCATGGCTTTCAGGTAGTCCAATACTTCCTAAATATTCTCTCCTCTATTTTCCATGGCAGTTGTCTTTTGAAAGAACTATTTCACATTTTCTTCTAATTTTTATCGTTTTGATTTTGTTTTATTCCATCTCAAAGTCTCATGGAGTCATTAGCTTTCATTCTCCCAATTCTAATTTTAAGGAATTATTTTCTTAAGTGAACTTTTTTACCTCCACAGCCAGTCATTTAAGATGGGAATTGATGACTAATGTGAGACATAAAAAGGTCTAAGACTATTTGGAAAGGAACAAAAAGCCAGAGAAGCTAGATTTCCCCTAGAGTGAAAGCAGGTTCTTCACATCAGCAGGAAACAGGGGTAAAATTATACCATTATCCTCACTCTCTTCACTCTTTCACCTTCATTGATGGATCAAATGCTTCATAGTGTTTCCCTTTTCCTTATCCTCCAGGCTGTCCCCTGTGATCTCATTCTGCTTCTTTCACATTCTTTCTCTCCCCCCTTTTTCTTGACCTTTCCATTGCCTTGATTCTGTCACAACCTTCACTTTCATTTCTCTTCTCCTTGCCATCTCCCTGAAGAATTACTAGTCCCCACATACCCTACTCTCCCTAGCTTCATCCTCCTTTCTCTCCACTCTTCTCTATCACTTAAATCTTCTACTAGCTCTGTTCACTCTGACCCTTTCTTTTCTCTGCCCACCTCTCACCTGCTTCATTCTTCCCCAACTCCTCCCTTTCCTCAGCCTCTCTGCTCCTCTCTGAATGCTCATTTCTATTTCTAAATGTAGTCCTTTCATCATCTCCTCCATGTTCACGCACATCACAGTCTTATCATCTCTTCAAAGTCTTTAATCTCTTCATTCCTCCTGCTTTCCTTGCTGCCTTCATTATGCTTAGTTCATCCAACCTCCTCCTTATTCTTACCCCCTTCCCTTATCAATCACCTTTTGTCTCCTCTCCTATATTTCCCCTTCTTTTTAGTAACCCAGCTCTAGACATCCTCCTCTCAGTTCTTTCATCATTCTTTATATTCTTACCTACTCTTTAAGCCCTAATCTTTCTCCTCTCTCCTCTCTCTACCCATTGATATTATAATCCTTTTAACTTTCCTCAGGCATGCTCCCATTCTTACTCTTCAACCCTCCACCCTCTACCTCTTGTTCTATTCTTACTCTCTTCATCCACCTCAAATTCTCCCCACTTATACCATCATCCTCTCTTTCCATCAGAGTCTTGCTCCCCTCGCTATCTTTTTACACCATTCTACTTATGATCATACTTCTCTCATCTCAGCCAGTAACCCCCATTGTCCCCTACTCTCCTTACTTTCTTCTATGTGGCCCCTCTCACCACTTCCCTTTTCCTGTGAAAAACCCAGCTGAGAGTCTTCACACATTACTCATCTTGGAGCATAAAGGGGAGAAGATAAGAGGTTGGGGGCAGATAATACATTCATGTGATTCTGTTGGAAAACTGGGCATTTTTGCAAAGAAAAATGGATTCTTGGACCAGAGGATCATTACCATTTCCTTCAAACACCTGAAGGCTGTTATGGGGAAGAGGGATCAGCTGAGATGACTACTGTAAAGGTTTATTCTTGTTCCAATAGCATGTGATTTTCTAAGTTTGACTTCTGGGATGGGCATACAGGAGAATCTCAACTATAGACGTAAGCAGGAAGTAGTTTGAAAAAAGTGTCCTTCTACAAAGGGCATACATGGGCTACTAGGTGGTGTAGTGAATATAACACTTTGCCTGGAGTCAGGAAGACCTGAGTTCAAATCTGGCTACCAACACTTACTAGTTATGTGAACCCAGGCAAGTCACTTAACCCTATTGGCCTCAGTGTCCTCATCTGTAAAATGAGCTAGAAAAAGAAATGGCAAATCATTAGTATCTTTGCCAAGAAAACCCCAAGTGAAATTATGAAAAGTTAGTCACAACTTGAATGACTCAACAATAACAATAACAACAACAACAACAAACATACATCGATGCATGGTCACCAGCTGTCAAGTACCCAGAGCACAGACAAGGAGAAGAGGTAAAAATAATCAAGCCCTGTGGTGTGGACTGCCAAAAATTGATTCTAGTTTAATCATGGTCTTCACTCATCTTGCCAGTTACTCCTTTTGATGAGGGGCAAGCGAGCATCTCTAAAGAATTCAAAGAGTCAGGCTGACTTCAAGCAGTTATAAAGATTTATTATGGTTTTGAGGTTTCATGCTCTGGTGAGTAGCAACATTCATTAGAGAAATTAGCAACTCCAGTAAGGCAAGACAGACAATTTTATAGAGTATATGATGCTGATTATACAATCAATATTTATATAGAATACAGAAATGTAAATAACATTAAAAAGGCAGGAGGAGTTTTTTAAGGGATTAGGTAATGGGGAAGGGGTTCCAGCCTCTGTGGGACTGTGCATCCAGTTACCCAGAATGCATACAAAAAATTCCAAATAGGGGGGCATGTATGTATGATAATGATATTATAATAAGCCTCTCTACATCATAAGTTCACTATAGGTCAATTCTTTACCATTACTGCTCGGGTGCTATCTCAGGGTGGGCCCCTTCTATGGTGTGGTAGTCAAGCATCCTGCACTACATCCTGGTAGTGTTGCTTTCTGAGTGGTTAATTATTATGGTCTTATCTGGTCAAGATGGATGATGTGCTTGAGGTTGAGTCCATGGGCACACCTGTTTCTGTGGGAAATATGTAAATTGGATCTGAGGGAAGAGGCTAGCTAGAGGATTGAGTCTAGGGGTAATGGCTAACTAGGAGCAGTGACTAGCTGTTCAGTGAGGCCTATGATTGATTTTGGGGGTCCGTGATGTGTGTAAAGCCAGATTGTGGGGTTAAATCATGACATGCCTGTTATTCATTGGGTCTCATAAGTTAGTTAGAATATTGGGGCTGAGGGCAGCTCTATTAGGACTCCGTCACTTTAACGTACACCATGATTTGGGACAGGGAAAAGGCCAAGGGAGTGGAAAGAAAATCATTGTCTTTGCCTTAGGTCTGGGAGTTATTGGCAAACAAGCTAAGGGGGAGCCTTGATTTTGTTCTTATGATTGAAATAGCCAAGTGGCTCTTAACCATGGCTACTTTCACCCAGTGAGTCTAGTGTTTAGAATCAGGGTTAGGTAAAGTTGCCCAGTCATCCATCACATGTGGAATCGAAGGTAACATCAAGTTGTCAGCTCCTCAATGCTGCTCCCAAGGGAACAGCCTTTGGTCTAGTTCTGCCATCCTCTCCTGGAAAAGTTTGTCGAAGGCTTCACTTTGAGCTACTGTGAAATGGTTCTTCCAGTCTCCAGCAATTCCTGCCAGACATGGAGACAAGAAGTCAGATGATGGTTTGGGACAGGCTCATTCTACTCCTAGAGGGGACCATCTCCAGTCATCCTGATCTATATCTTGCCACTTGACCCAGATGGCTCCAGAGGAGAAAGTAAGGCTGGTGATTTTGCACAGCCCTGCCTCACTTAAGGCCAATTCACTTGCAAGTCATAGCATCACCTTCCTGGCGTCATGGTCCTCTTCAAGAGCAAAGAATAAACAACAACTTCCATTCTTAGAGAGCTTTATCTCTTTCCTCATTAAAGGGAAAGAGTCAATGTGTGGGAATTTGAGGGATTGACCTTTATTATGGAGGCCATTTTTAAATGGCTAAGGAGGATTACCATTGGTCATTCCATTGATTGATTGATTAAATCTCCCCTAATGTAAGTGAAGGCCCTCTGGGACCTATTCCTCTTTCCTAACACAGCTGTAGAGAGGTTTGTTCTTTTGGGTAGAAGGAATGACAACATGCCCCATTTTAAAAACCATATGAGAGGTGTTGGGAAAAATTGGGAAAAGAAAGGAGTGATGCAAAAAACAAATTATGAAAAGAGATTCAACAACTTGGTAAAAGAGGAATACTACACTGAAGAGAAGTCCTGAAGAAGCAGAATTGGCCAAATGGAAAAAGAGATATAACAATTTACTAAAAAAAATCCTTAAAAATTAAAATTGAACAAATGGAATCGAATGTCTCCATGAGACTTCAAGAAACAAACAAAAAGTCAAAAGAATTAAAAAACTAGGAAAATTATGAAGTTTCTCATTGGAGAAACAACTTATCCAGAGCATAGATTGAGGAGAGATAATTGAATTATTGCACTACCTGAAAGCTAATAAAAATAATAACAAAATTTGTCTTGAAGAAAAAAAGTCTAGAATATGAAATTAATCTAAAAAAAATGTGGAGGAATGTGGCCTACCCATACCAGATCTGAAGCTGTATTACAAAGCAGTAATCATGACAATAGTCAGGTTCTGACTAAGAATAGATTGGTTGATCAGTGGAATACATTAGGGACACAAGTCACTGTAGCAAATGACCATGGTAATTTAGTGTTATATAAACCCAAAGACCCTAGTTTTTGTAACAAAAAACTTATTATTTTAAACTAACTGCTAAAAAAAATAGAAAGCAGTTTGACAGAAACTAGATATATACCATCATTTCACACCAAATACCAAGATAAGGTCAAATGAGTATGTGATTTGGACACGAAGAGTGTTATCATAAGCCAGTGAAAAAAAGATGGAAAATTTTACTACTGATATCTATGGATTAGGAAAGAATTTATGATCAGAGAAGAGACATTCGGCCTTACAGGATGCAATATGGATAAATTTGATAACATTAAATTAAAACAAAAGTTTTTGCAGAAACAAAACCAATGCAGACAAGATTACAAGGAAAGCATGAAATTGGGGCAAAATTTTGCAGCAATTTTCTTTGATAAAAACCTCATTTCTAAAATATATAGACAACTGAATGAAATTGATGAGAATATTCATTACTTTCCAGTTGATAAATGTTCAAAGAATATAAACAGGCAGATTTCATAAGAAGAAATCAAAGTTCTCCATATTGATACTAAAAATGTGCTCATCACCATTGATTAGAGAAATGCAAATTAAAGTAACTGTAGGGCATCACCCAAGGGCTATCAGATAAACGAAAATTAAAAAAAAAGGACTATTGAAGAAGATGCAGAATAATTGGGAAACTATTGCATTGTTGGTTGTGAATTGATCCAACCATTGTACAAAGCAATTTGGAACTATGGTCAAAGGGCTATAAAACTATGTATATCCTTTGACCCAAAAATACCAGTACTAGATCTGTGTCCCAAAGAGATTAAAGGAAAAGGAAAAAGAACTATATGTACACAAATATTGATAGTTGCTTTTTGTTGTGCCAAAGTATTGAAAATGGAGATATCTTTTTGTTGGGGAATGGCTCAATAAGTTGTGGTAAATGAATCTGATGATACATTATTGTGTTATAAGAAATGATGTTCAGGGAGGTTGAAGAAAAACCTGGGAGACTTATATGAACTGGTTCCAAGTGAAGTGAGCAGGATCAGGAGAATATTGCACAAAGTAACAGCAATATTGCATGGTGATCAATAAGATTAGCAAAGGTCTTTCAGGGAAGGAGAAAAGAAGCCTCACTGGGCATCTGATCTAGCCAGGGCACTTCCAGTACATGCAGATAAAAGCCTGCTATAGTGCTCTGGCCAAGAGAGAGAGGCAGAGAAATGCCTCTTTGGCAGCTAAAATAGTTACATCCTGCATGTAAACTGTCAAAAAGCCAGTTAACAACACTGAGGACTCTGTAGAGAGGGAGTGCTACAGGTAGTTGTCTTCAGGAAGTTCTCTCCATCTTCGAAAGGGGGAACCCTATGACTCTTGCCTGGGGTGTGCAACTGAATAATAGAGGAGTAGAGGGAACCAAGGCACAGAATTGGAAGTTTCCTCAGTGATCTTCTGTGTGACCTCACCCACTTCCTGAAAATTCAATGTTCTGACATCCATGTTGGAATGCTTATGTAGGAAGGATATGCAGTTTTGAGGGAGAGGCTGGGGTTAAATGAGCAGGAATCATTTGTTCAAGTCCTTAAAACCCTCCTAGATATTAAGATGGTGGACTATTTGGAACATGTCAGAGTGCTAGTCAAAGGAAGACTTACTGCTTGACCCAAGTGGCCAAGAATCGATTGAGACAGTTGTGCCTGATTACAAGGCAAGAAAACACTCTCAGTTATCATCTCTGGTGATGATTTAGTGAAAAAGTTCAAGACAAGAATGATGGATGGAAAAGAGGTCAGCTATGGATGTAAGAAATTCTGACTTCAGGACATTTCCTCAGATGAGCACCCGTAAACCCAATTGAGAGACTGTCCTAGATCCATTAGACACCACCCCAGGAGTTCAGGACAAACCTGAAGGAAGATGGCACACTTTGGGTCTTCAGGGACTAGGAATTATGTGACTAAAGGCCATTTCATTTTCAGCCTCTCACCAATTATTATATAAATGCCTGCATCCAATCAGAGTAAATACTGGGGCAGCAGTGACACCTGGGATGCTCAGATCTGACTTGGGGACTATAGTTCCCAAAAAAGAATAGGTCTTCCTTAAAAGAGTAAATATGTGATAGGTTCCTGTATTACCTTTGCCTCCCATACATGGGTGGCTTATCATGCTCTCTGATACTTGCTTTCTATATAAGAAACATCTTGATCACTTTTTCTCTCATCCTTCACTATTAGATCCAGACTCTCTTGTCTGGTTTGCTTTGGTCAGCAAAACTCTGGAAAGACACCCACCAACTTTGCTCCTTTATCTCCAGGGCTCCTACTCACCCTTTCTTAGCATGCTTCCTTGGCTGTGATCCATGATCTCATCAGGCAAGATTGAATAGTTGGACATTTTGTTGGCTTTCATGGCAGAGAAGGAAGCATTCTTTACCACTAAGTTGACTTCTTCCTCCTTCAGCTTTGTTCCCAGGAAGTGACAAATCTTTTCCACATTTCCCCAAAGATCCTATGGAAAGGTTTCTCAATATGAGGGAAAGAATTGGTGGGCAAATCCAACAATTAGCAGGGAAGAATCAAAATGAATAGGATTCAGGGGATAAGAAGACAATGAGAGGGGTGAGAACAGGGAAAAGGGAAGAGAGGAAGAGCCCAGGAAATATAAAGGAATAGGAGAGGAAGAAGAATAGGAAGTTGAGTTAGAAGGAAAGGGGGAAAGGAAGAAGAGGAGGTGAGGCTATTGGAATGGAAGGATGAGAAGAAGGAAAGGAAGATGAAGAGGAGCTGAAGGGGAAGGACAAAGAAGAGCTAAGAAGAGTTGGAGGAAGGAAGAAAAGGAGATAATGAATCATCAACTATTGATTAAGCAACTATTGTGTTCATCACTAGGAATAAAATGAAAAAAAAAAACAGTCCTTGATATCAACAAATGTATATGCTGAGGGGTGCTAGGATGACATTGTAAAAGCATTTCAGTGTGCAAATTATATGCAAAATAAAAAATAATTTTAAAGAGGACACATTACCAGCTGGGGAGAGCAGGAAGGGTCTGCTTTCTGAGAGGGAATTGTGCATGATGGTAGAAGAAAAGGAAGAAACAAGATGAGACAACTTTTTCTAGGAACCTGACTGTGAGAAACAGAAGAGCTGTAAGAAGACATTTGAGAATAGTAAAAGAAAATATGAGTTCAGGACTTGTCCTCAATAAGGAAGCAAAGTCAGGAAGGAAAAATAAAAATGATTTGTTAAGTACATCCAGGGGAGAATCCTGAGTGCTTCTAGGCACTGAATTTCAAAACCACCAACTACCCCCACCTGCCCTGCCAGACCAGTTTGAATATAAGGGAAAGATATTCCTGATGTGCGCACTTTTCTTAAAATGGATTGAGATAGCTTAATCAAAGCTTTTCCCTTATTGCCACATCATAGGGAAATGAGATTAGAGATAAAACAATGGGATGAAAGGGTAACCCACTGCCATTTTGGAAGCTCTGGCTGTCACATACCCCTAAAGCCAAGCTATATTGCAAACAAAGGGGTCACTCAGACTGACCCAGCATAAATTTCAGTAATTGCATGGTGGGATGAAGTCATTTGTCTTTGCTAGTGGAGAACATATGGGAGTTTTTGTAGGAAGCATTGTTTGGTCAAGTGGTCCAGTTGTGTCTGATTCTTCATGACCCCATTTGAGGTTTTCTTAAGAAATATTCTAGAGTGGTTTGCCATTTCCTTCTCCAGCTTATTTTACAGATGAGGAAACTGAGACAGGGTTAAATGACTGATTAAGTACAAGAAGCAAAGAATGAATCAGTAGATACAGAGATTTAAGATGAGAGTTGCTATCTGTTGAAGACGATGAGACAAAGGCACAATTTAGGCAGTACATAAGAAGAAATGTCACCTCTTTATCTGAGAATAAAGTAAAGGGGGGAAGATTTCAAGGGATTTTTGAGTTATAGAGGAGGGGAAAAGGGAGAGTTCATGGCAAATGGCTTTCATTTTTAGAGTAAAGCATAAGGCCAAGTCTCTTGCTGAGAGAATAAGAGATTAATCGTGTGGAAAGAATGAGGAGGGAAGTCACGGTGAGGAGTGCCATAAAGAATCAGTTATGAAAGAATAAAAGAATTGTGATGCTATAGAGGGAGATTAGTTTTGATTGGAAACCATGAATTTGTAGGAGGCAAATGATAGGAATGAAATTGTGTTTGGCAACGTGTATGTGATAACAGGACAAAGGTGCATGGGATTTGAGAGTAGAAGACAATCTAATGTCAACTGGTTATGATAAATTCAAGATATGGAAGAGTAGAAATACAAACCAGATAAAGAATGAAGCCCTGAGAGAGTTCTTATAGGTGGAAAGACTTAAGGTCTCAGTGAAGAGGTTAGGGGTTTTTGGGTGCTCCTAGATGCACAGAGGAACCCCAAGATCACGGGAAGTTTTGGGACGCTGGGAAAAAAGCACCAGATGGCGGCGCCGAATCTGCCTGAGTGAATTCAACCCAGATCTTCTTCCAGCCAGAGAAAAAGTTTGATAAAGATAAAGCATATAGGCCAGACTCCCAAGGAACCCAAACATCAGTGATCTAAATGGGGGCTAAGATGTTCAGGTGATACTCGTAAGGATGAGCAACAGCATGAGGCAGTCTCAGCCTCTTGGGCATGAAAAAAGCTCAGCGTCTGAATGGGGCCGGGGGACTAAGGTGGCCAGGCCAGGTGATGCCTGGAAAGACAGGTGGGTGTGGGAGTCTCAGCCTCTAGGGGCATGTGAAATTCCCAGCCTCTAAGTGGGGCCTGGGGTGGATAGGCCACATGATGCTCGTGAAGACAAGTGTGAGGGGTCTCAGCTTCTAGGCTTGAGAACAGCTCAGCAGGTGAATGGGGGCTGGGGTGAAACTTAAGTACAGAAAGACTGGGGGAGGGGTCTGAGTGGCCAAGCAGTTTGGAGTGAGGGTAGGAGGGGTCTAAGGAGATCTGGATGGAAGTGGCTAGTAAATTGGGGTGAACAGAACTCCTGGGTCCTGGACCTTGTGGTGCCTAGCTAGGATTAAGGGTGAGAAGTGACCAAAGGCCATAGGAAGGTGAAACAATGGAAGGCAGATTGGGTGTAGCCACATGCAAGGCGAGTTGAAGGGGGGAGGTGATTAAGAGGAAGGGTCCAGGTGAGAATTTCCATTTGGAATGTCTGAGAGATCTGAACAGACAATGAGAATAGATGATGAAGGGAGCTAGAAGGGGAAGTTTGCTTTCAAAGGGAAATCAAAGCAGTTTCTAAAACTTTAAGGTTTTCCTGGGACCAGTAGACAAACCGAAGCCAGGTTCTTTTTGGGGTCAGGAAGGAAAGCGCCTTTGAATAAGATTTCAAAGAGAGAATCTAAATGTTTTAAGATATTTCTGGGATTTGTAAACAAAGGAGCCAAATTCCTTTTGAAAAGGGGCAAACAGGGAAAGGGGGCAAAGGTAAACCTCTTCAACAGCAAAGAGGACAGTTTCAGGAGTGAAGCATAGGGAGAGATGTTAAGATAGGAGATTATGGTTGAATAAAAGGACTTCAGAAAAGAGGAAAGAAGGGAGAAAGGAAGGAGGGGGAATCAGAGTTTTAAAAGAAAAGAGAGGAAAAAGAAGATGGAGAAAACATAGAAAATGTGAAAGAGGAGCAGGTCCAGAAAGAAAGGAAAGTATATCAAGGAGAGGAAGAAAGGCTTGTACTGATGAGGCATGATGGGAATATTGGGTAAACCTACCTGCAACAATGATTAAAAGCTCAGGGAGAGGGAATTGGCAATTTTTGAGCTCAAGAGGAGAAGTTACCAAGAACTAATAAATGTATTTTTTAGGCATGTTGGTCACCACCAGGAAGGCCCAAATGAATTGGTTCTACTAAATGTGAAACAATTGACTTAGTCTTTTCTTTGATTGAAAAAAGTTTATTGTTAATGGGAAAGCTATCAAAATGTACCTAGGTGATTATATTTCTTTAAATCTCACTCTGGAATGAAATTTTTAAAATTAACTATAATATTTCTCCTTCTCATTTGTCCCTACATTTATTATGTTTCTTTTAAAAGTATTTTGTATTTATGTAATTTTAGTCAAAAGGAAAAATATTCTACCTCCTTTCTTCCAATTCATTGGACCTATGGAAAGCCCAAATAGTACTTACAGTACCTACCAAAAGTTTCTCTGCTCTTCTATTTTACAAGTCAAAGGTACATCAGGGAAGTGAGATGGAGACAAAAGATAGGATAGATATGAAAAGTAGAGTGCAGCTTCTAAGGAGTGTGGACAGACCAATTGAAGGGAACAGTAGAGGAAAAAAGATGAGAAGGGTAAGGGAAATTAAAGATAAGGGGAAAGAAAGATGAAGATGAGGGGAAAGAAAGGGAAGATTGAGCATTTACTTGCAGAAGTTCTTCATAGGTCAAAATTAGGAAGTTTTCATTCCCTCTCAAGGATAGCCAGCCACAGGTGTGGTCAAACCAGGATCCAAATGGCACTGCAGAGGGAGAATAGAAGGGAGACCCTTTGACCAGATGTGTTCCTTCAGTTACACATTCAATAATACTTCATTTAATAACAAAATATTGACTCAGGATCTACTGACACACAAGGTTTTGCTTGAGGCTAGCACTGCTCAGGTATTTGTGACAAAGGGATAAGATGAGAACGTATCTCGAGAGCTGAAAAGGACCTCTAAAGCCATGTAGACTAGCCATGTTACATAGATTAGGAAACTGAGAGACAGATAGGTAAATGATTTGTCCAAGTTTTCAGAGGTAATAAATGGCATATACATGACTACAGTAGACATTTTATGTGTCATGTTAAATTTGGGAAAATGTAAAGAAAAATAAGGAAGACCTTGGCCTCAGGGTTGGAAATGGGGGCAGGACTGAGTGATGAGATATATAACTCCAATTAAAAAAATTTAAGAATTTCCACAAGAGAGCCACAGAATTAGTAATTTGGAAGATCACATTAAGTAAGTGATCAATTTTAAATAAGGGAGAGAGCATCACTGAAAGTTTCCTGGAGGAGGTGACTTTTCATGTCTAGAACAGGGGTTAGAACTTGAAGTTTGCCATGTTTTAAGAGAAAGAGCATTGGATTTAAGAGTCATGAGACATGGGACTGGTTCCCGAGTTCTGCTACAATGAAGTGTCTTGGAAAGGCAACAAACATAGAACAGCTATGAAATGGCTGTTTTTTTTTAAATTAATTAATTAATTTTTTTCTTTTTAACATTCACTTCCACAAGATTTTGAGTTTCAAATTTTCTCCCCATCTCATCCCTCCCCCCACTCCAAGATAGCATGCATTCTGAATACCCCTTCTTCTAATCTGCCCTCCTTTCTATCCCCTCCCCTTCTCTCATCCCCTTCCTCCACAATTTTCCCAGGGCAGGAGAGATTTCTATAACCTGTTTCCTGAATTTCTTATTTCCCAGTTGCATGTGAAAATAAGTTTTTAACATTTGTTTTTAAAACTTTGGGTTTCAAATTTTCTCCCTCCCTCCCTCCCTCCCTATCCTCATTGAGAAGGCAAGCAACTTAATACAGGTTATTCATGTGTAGTCATGAAAAACGCTTCCTTATTAGTCATGTTGTGAAAAACTAAGTATATTTCTCTTAATCCTATCCAGCCTCCCATTTATTCTATTCTCTCTTTTCAGTGTGTCTCTCCTTTGAATTGTTTGCATCTGATTATCCCCTGCCCCAATCTACCCTCCCCTCTATCATCCTCCTGCTCTCTTGTCACCTACCCCACCCCCCAATTTCCTGTAGGGTAAGATAGATTTCCATAACTAATTGAGTGTGTATATTATTCTCTCCTTAAGCCAAATCCAATGAGAATAAGATTCACTTATTCCACTGTAAAAGACTTTTCTTGTTTGTTTTATGTGAGATAATTTACCCCATTCTACCTCTCCCTTTCTCCTTCTCTCCATATAATCTTCTCTCACCCCTTAATTTTATTCTCCAGATAGTGCTCCTTCATCTTCAACTCACCCTGTGCTCTCTATCTATCTATATATCTATCGATCTCTCTATCTATCTATCTATACACACATGCAATTTTTTCCCCTCCAACTACTCTAATACTGACAAAGGACAAAGGAAAAATGAGTTACAAATATCATCTTTTCATGCAGAATGTGAACAATTCAGCCTTAATAAGTCCCTTGTGATTTCTCTTTCTGGTTTACCTTTTCATGTTTCTCTTGAGTCTTGTGTCTGAAAGTCAAATTTTCTATTCAACTCTGGTCTTTTCATCAAGAAAACTTGAAATTCCTCTATTTCACTGAATATTCATTTTTCCCTTGAAGGATTATGCTCAGTTTTTCTGGGTAGGTGATTCTTAGTTGTCATCCTATCTCCTTTGCCCTCCAGAATATCATGTTCCAAGCCCTCTGGTCCCTTGATGCAGAAGCTGCTAAATCCTGTGTTATCTTGATTGTGTTTCCACAATACTTGAATTGTTTCTTTCTGGTTGCTTGCAATATTTTCAACTTGACCAGGAAACTCTGGAATTTGGCTACAATGTTCCTAGGAGTTTTCCTTTGGGGAGCTCTTTGAGGAGATGATGGGCGGATTCTTTCAATTTCTATTTTGCCATCTGGTTCCAAAACATCAGGGCAGTTTTCCTTCATAGTTTCTTGAAAGATGATGTCTAGGATTTTTTTTTATCATGACTTTGAGATATTCCAATAATTTTTAAATTCTCTCTCCTGGATCTATTTTCCAGGTCAGTTGTTTTTCCAATGAGATATTTCAAATTTTTTTTTCTATTTTTACATTCTTTTCAATTAGTTTCACAGTGCCTTAATTGCTCATAAAGTCACTAGCTTCCAATTGCTCCATTCTAATTTTTAAGGAAGTATTTTCTTCAGTAAGCTTTTGGACTTACTTTTCCACTTGGCCAATTGTGCTTTTTATGGCATTCTTCTCCTCATTGGCTTTTTGAACCTCTTTTTCCATTTGGGTTAGGTTATTTTTTAAGGTGTTATTTTCTTCAGTATTTTTTTGGGTCTCCTTTAGCAAGCTCTTGACTTGTTTTTCATGATTTGCTTGTGTCACTCTCAGTTTTTCCTCTACCTCTCTTACTTGCTTCTCAAAATTCTTTTTGAGCTCTTCCATGGCCTGGGACCAGTTCATATTTTTCTTAGAGGCTTTGGATGTAGGAGCTTTGACTTTGTTGTCTTCTTCTGGTTGTATGTTTTGATCCTCTTTGTCACCAAAGAAGGATTCTATGGTCTGACTCTTTTTGCACTGCTTGCTCATGATCCCACCCATTTACTTGAGTTTTAAACTCTTTGTTAAGGTAGGAGTCTGCTTCAAGTGTGGAGAATGTACTGTCTCAAGCTTGGGGGGTTTTCTGTAGCTGTTTTCAGAGATACTTCTAGGGACCTGTAAATTTTCAGTTCTTCCAAGATGCTATGATCAAGGGTGAGGTGTTTACTCCTTTCTTGGCTTGTGCTTTGGTCTAAGAGTGACCATAAGCACTCTTTTCTACCTTGGAACTGTGAAGAGGAATTCTTCTCCACCACCACTACAAACTCCACCACGCCAGCACTCCTTCTTGCCCCAGGACCACCCCCCAGAACTGTGACCCAGATCCAAGCACAGGCAAAGCAAGAGAATCCTGCACCAGCAAAGAGATCCCTGCCATCCCCCTCTGATCAGCCACTAGATTCCCCTTCAGTCTATGGGCCAGAAGCTCCTGAGGCAGCAACTGCCACAAGACTGCACTTGGGGACTTTGGCTGGGACTGAACTTACCTCTCTCACTGCAAACACAGACTTTTCCCCCTGACCTTCTAAGTTGTCTTTGGCAGTCATGGGTTGAGAAGTCTGGAAACCACCACAGCTGCCCATAATTCAGTCCTCTGAAGCCTCCTCCAGGTTTGCTGAGGCCTGCACGCCAAGACTGAACTGAGTTCCTCTCCCAGTCTGGCATGATATACCTTTCTGATCAACCATCCAGATTTTCTTGGGCTGGAAGTATGTTTCACTCTGCATTTTTTTGGGTTCTGCTGCTTTAGAATTTGTTTAGAGTCATTTCTTACAGGTATTTGGAGGGGTTTGGGGGAGATCTCAAGCAAGTCATTGCTTTTACTCTGCCATCTTGACTCTGCCCTCTTCAAACTCCAAATAATTTGTTTTAAAGCAGAAGTCTGATCAGGTTGAATTTTTCATAACACATCATCCTACCCAACACCACCCTATTCAACTCCAAGAACTCCTTATGATTTTCTCTAGAATCAAACATAAATCCTCTGTTTAACCTCATAACTTAGCCCCTTTCTACCTTCCCAGTTTCTTTACTGCTTACTTCCACCCACATATTCTGTGACCCAATGAAACTGGCCTCCTTGCTGTTCCTCAGACAAGACCCTTCATTGCCCTATTCCATGCATTTTTAAACTCTGACCCCAAGTCTTGAAATTCTCTCCCTCCTCATCCCTTCCTCCTGGATTTCCTGCCTTCCATCAGGTCCTAGCTACAATCCCAGCTTCTACAAGAAGCCTTTCCTGATCTTCCATAAGGGGACAGTGCCTTTTGTTTGATCATCTCCCATTTAGCTTGTCTATAGTTTGTTTGTACGTAACTGTTTGGATCTTATCTCCCCCATTAGATTGTAAGATTCTTAAAAACAAGGATTATTATTTTTTGCCTTTCTTTGTATTCCCAGTGCTTAGTACGGTTCCTGGGACATAGCAAGCACTTAAAAATGCTGTCACATTTGGAATATCTCTTCCTATCGGTATGCCATGGTTTCCCCAAATGAAAAATGAGTGAGTTGTACTTCAAGGTCCCTCCCAACTCTGATATTCTGTGGTTCTAGGTCCTTCCTCTTCTCTGGACTGTACTTTTCTTTTAGGTAAAGTTAAGTGAATTGGCTCTGAATTCCTGAAAACTTTTCAGTTTTAAATGATATGGACTATGATTTTTCATCAAGGATAAGGCTGATGTATGTTCTAGACCAGTCATCTCCAATATGGGGACTGCATAGCCCTATTGATTCATGGCATAAAATTCCTTAGATGCAATGAATGGTAGGAAATTCCAGACTACCTCTGGCTGGGGGAATGCATCAGGGGCATACATAGAAGCATAACATGAGGTACAGTGTGATGGGCAAAGAAATGAGATCCATACAGAGGAGACTGTAACTACTTAAAAAGGGAGAAATGAGCCTCTGTGTCTATTTACTCATCCACAAAATGGGGCTAGTATTAGAGTTGCCTCCTTCATGTGTTGTCTTCAAAATATCCCTCCAGAAACAGAGGTGGCTTTTATTGCAAAAATAAAGAGATTCTAACTCTTGGTCTGCTCACCAGTTCCTTGAGAGAACATCTTAATCATCTGGGAAACACTTTCCGCTGTCTCAAAACATTTAAGCACTTTTGTAAAATGATAAAGAGAAACAATCACATCTTTAGGATTGCGCATGACGTAAATTATCTGAAATAGAAATCAGGATTATTATATGCTGCCCAGGCCATTGAACCTTTCCATGCCACCCAAATTTTATAAAAAAAGCCAATTTGGCTCCTTTTAACTACTTACTTAACACCTTCTTTCTGGTCACTACTAGTTTCTTCCACTAGGAACTCTATAGTCTCTGTCTCCCCTTCTCATACACACATTCCTAACCTAAATTCTGGTGCAGTGGCCTACATTTAATTATTTCTCTGGTACAGATTTGTCCTTCTCCTACTGAGGTGACCAATGACCTCATGTTACCCATCCACTGGTCTTTCCTCCTTATCCACTTACTTTTTACTGTGACCCCTCTATAGCACCTTTTCTCCTTCTGGCTTCCTGGTTCTACCAATCCTTGTGTTATATCTCCTAGTCTCTTTCTTTTCTGGAGTAATTGGTGAATTTTCTTAAAACAACTTAGGCCCATACATTTGGGTTTGGGTTTGACATTGTCCCAGAAATAGAATCCTTCAGCGTTCAGCCAGTCTTTAACTTCAGAACATATCTATTTTTAACATTTAAAATTTCCTTTCTCTCATTATGAATTTGACAAATGTCAATAAGCATGAATACTTCCTTGCAGAAGTATAAGGCTGGATTTAGCCCCACTCCAATTCCTGCAATCACTACTGGACCAGAAATCTCAATTAAATCAGTCAATGGATTGTGCATAAACAAATGTGTAAAGAAGATGGTTTCTCCCCTTATGTCTCTTTATGAGATTTGAAAATCTTTGATCATCTTAACAAAAAAAGGTTAATGTGAATGATTAAGTCACTTTCCTCCCTCAATTCCCATTTCTAATTAGGTATAATAGCTAAAGATAAAGGCAGTCCACAAATGCAGTCAAATAAAGGCAGAACCTTACTCCAGGTCACATTATTGAAGCTCAAGAGCTGGAACCAAGCTCTTTCAACCTGAAAAGAACTTTTTTTTAGTTTTTTTCTTCTACTTATATGTTAAAACAATTTTTAACATTCATTTTTTTTAAAAAATTTGGGGTTACAAACACTTTACCTCTCTCATTTCTCTCCCCGTCTTTGAGAAGGCAAATAGTTTGATATGGGTTTTACATGTGCAGACATACCAAACGTATTTCCATATTAGTCATGTGTGAAAGAAAATGCAAACCAGAACAAAAAAAATTAAGAAAGTGTAAGAAGATATGCTTCCATCCTCATTCAGACTCCATCAGTTCTTTCCCTGGAGGTGGGTAGTATTTTTTTATCATTCAGTCCTTAGGAATTGTCTTGTTTTAATGTATTTCAGAGAATAGCTATGTCATTCAAGCTTGTTCATCATAAAATATGGCTGTTGCTATATAAAATGTTTTCCTGGCTCTGCTCATTTCACCTTGGAACTGTTCAGGTAAACCTTTCCAGTTTCTTTCTTTTTTTTTTTTGAGAGCATCCTGCTCATTATTTCTTATACCACAATAGTATTCCGTCATGATCACTTACCCAGCTTGTTCAGCCATCCCCCAGTTAATAGTCATCCCCTAAATTTCCAATTATTTGTCACAACAAAAGAGTTCCTATAAATCTTTTTGTATGTATGGATTCTTTTCCTATTTTATCTCTTTGGAACCTAGTAGTGGTATTTCTAGGTCAAATGGTATGCCCAGTTTTATTGTCCTTTGGGCATAGTTGTAAATGGCTCTCCAGTATGTTAGAATCAGCCCACAATGCCACCAACATTGAGACACCATTATGTCTCAATTTTCCCCATATTCATTCCAACATTTGTCATTTTCCTTTTTTATCATATTGACCAATCTGATAGATGTGAAGTGATACCTCAAAGTTGTTTTCATTTCCATTTCCCTTTTCAATAGTGATTTAGAGCATTTTTTCATGAGCACACCTAGCTTTGATTATTTCATCTGATCACTAACTATTTATATCCTTTAACAATTGGTCAATTAGGGAATGACATATTCTTATATATCTATCTTAATTCTCTATATAGTTGAGAAATGAGGCCTTTGTTACAGAAACTTGTCATGAATTTTTTTCATAGTTTAGATCATTGTACATTACCCTCCATCCTATTTTCCCATTTGTTTATCTTTTTCTTTGCACTCAGTATGTCAGTAAATTTGGAAAACTCATCAGTGGCTAATGTATTGGAAAAGATCATTTACATCCCAATTTAAAAGATGGGTAATGCCAAGGAATGTTCTAATTATCACAAAAAAGTGCTCATTTTACATGCCAGGAAAGGTATATTTAAGGTTCTGCAAGCTAGGCTTCAGCAGTACGTAAACCAAGAATTCCTAGAAGAGCAGGCTAGTTTTCAAAAAGGCAGAGGAACTTCAGAGCAAATTACTCACATTCAATGGAATATAGAGCAGAATAGTTTCAGATAAATCTTTTGAAACTTAAATGAACTGATTCAAAGTGAAGTAAGTAGAACCAGGAGAACATTTTATATAGTAACAGCAGCATTGTACCATGGTCAACTGTGAATGACTTAGCTATATTCCAATCAATACATTGATCCCAGACAATTCCCAAGGAATTAGTGTGAAAATTGCTATCCAAATTTATGGAAAGAATTGATGGAATCTGAATGCTGATTGAAGCACCTTTTTTCATTTTCTTTTTCTTGCTTTTTTTTTTCAACAAGGCAATTAAGGAAATTAAAAAAAAACTAGCTATGCACATACAAGATACATAAGAATAAACTGGAGTTAGTTTAATTTTCCTAGAAGGTTAAAAATGTTAGGGGCAGCTAGGTGGTGCAGTGGGGGGCGGGTAGGTAGTGCAGTGGATAGAACACTAGCCCTGGAGTTAGGGGGACTTGAGTTCAAATGTGACCTCAGACACTTACTACCTATGTGACCCTAGGTAAGTCACTTAACTCCATTGTCTAGTCAAAAAAAAAATAATAAGGTAGAGGGGATAGTTTGGGGCAGCTAGGTGGCACAGTGGATAGAGCATGGGCCCTGAAGTCAGGAGGACATGAGTCCAAATCCAGCCTCAGACCAAACACTTGACATTTACTAGCAGTAAATGTAGACCCTGGGCAAGTCACTTAACCCCAATTGCCTTAAAAAAAAAAAGGCAAGGGAAAAAAATGTTAGAGGAATCTAGGAAAACAGGCACCTTAATATATTGCCGATGGAACAATGAATTGGTCAAACCATTCTGGAAAGCCATTTGGAATGATGTCTGGAATGTTGAATTAATGAATGATAGTGAGTAGAGAGAGTTAATGTGCATTCAAGGCTTAAAAGCAGACTGTAGATAACTTTGGAGACACCAATATGATTCTGCACTTTAACCCATAAGCAGTGAGGACCTACAGAGAGGAATAAAGTAAAGAACCAATGTATTTAAGATGTTGTCTTGGCGTGTCATAGAGAAGAGGGAGGGGGCAGGAAATGCTTCTGCTTCTTTGTCTGTTGTTGCCTGCACTTCCTCTCAGGCCTCAAAAGACACAGATCAGAAATGCACTTTCTAGCCTTCTCCTTGCATAATATTATCATGGCAGTATCCACCTCATTGAGTGGAGTCCTCATTTGCTCACCTTGGCCTTGCTTTGGAAATAGGATTTGGGGAACAGCCAGATGGGGAGGTGGCTGCTGTAAAACCGCGGCCCATTTTGTTCTTTTTTGCAAAGCAACGGCTGACTTGCTTTTACTTCTACCCATGGGGACCGCTCAAAAATGGGGATGGATTGGACCCAGGTGGTGTCCCCTTTACTGTGGATCAGGCTGATTATCTCTATGACCCAATTGGTTCCTAATGGAGAGAACAGAAAAGAGAAAGTATGTTAATATGGACTCTTTTGCATGTGATATCTAAGTGCAAAGCCTCATTTCCATGGGTGACAGAGAAGAGAAGGAAGTAGGGGAGAAGAGAGAAAGACAATGAATCTGAGCCTCTTCCTGAAGAGAGAACTAGATACTCTGTGGGGGAAGAAGGTTTTTGTCTTCCCAACATTGTTATCGGAAAGCCACAAAACATCTGTGCTAATTTATAAAAGGGTAGAGGAAGAAGAGAAGATTACTAGAAGTCCCTGATTCCATGTTCAGATGTGGAGAAGAAACTGTTTGACAAACTGAAAGCAAGAACAAAGTGGTCTTTTACCTGCAGGTGGTTGCATATTCAAAACCACGGTGGAGAATGTCCCAAAACTTATCCAAATAGATGACAGCTATTCACTGAAGATAATTCAGGTGGAATTAGACAACTCTGCCAGAAGAAATCTAAACAAGATTCTCAATGATTGCAAAATCTTAGGCGAGAATGTAAAGAGCATAAGAGCACTGGCTGTCTTTCCTTTACAATTGTATATTAAAGGTAAGGGACCCTAAAGGGAAAAAATAATTTGCAAAATGAATTGTTGGTTTAGAAGAATAAAATCTGACTCTCTGCATCACAGCCTATGATATAGGGTTAACCGACTACTAGTCTTGTGAATCTAATTAAAAAGACTTTATGATAAAGAGGATGAGAAAAGAAAAAAAGATATATTCTACATATTCCTTAAGCTAAGTTCTATAGGAGTAGCATCAGAGAAGCATAGCAGCTGAGATAGCCATAAATTCAGAGGATACAAAACCCAAGATAGGAGCTATTAGTAAAGTACATGGCCTTATGAGTTCATTCATAAATAAATACTCAAAGTTCAGTCAACAAGCAGAAGGGACTAGAGGCCATGATATGAGAGGTCAAAATGGACCTAGCTGATGTCTTGAACACCTTTTGGGAGGAAACCCAAATCACACCATGGCTTTATGTGAGTATACATTATTTAAGGAAAACAGCATATGTAAAATCTGAGGATGAACTGGTATTGCATATTAGGAAGGTATATGCATATTAGGAGATGCAGGGACCAAAGGTGGGATGGGGGAAGCCTAATGGAGGGCATTTGGGAGAAGGCCAAAAGAAGGAGAAACAAAAACAATTTGTCACTAATGTCTACATTCTCCAGACCACCTGGAAAGAGAGAAGAAATAGATGAGAGTGTTGAGAAATAGATCCTGAGACTGGGTTAAGGGGAGGATATAGTACTGAAGGAAGATTTCAGATATTCAGATATGTTTTGGTTCTTTCTCTCACAAGAGCACAGTAGTTAACAACTTATGAAACTGTCTTTTGGTCATTTCATCCCTCAAAAGTTGGATCAACCGAGAGAGAAATTCTCTTCCGGATCCAATTCTCACTAACTGAGAAGAACTAGTGGCTTTTGTAGAAATGATGGGAATCTTGGGAGGAGGGAAGTGACTATTCCAGAGTCCAGACATTTTTTCTCAATAAGAAAAGGAAATCTGGGCACAGTCGGACAAGTCCCCTAGATTTTGGTGGAGCAGCTTTCACAGTATTCAGAGGCAAAAGACATAAGATTAAGCCCATGGAGTAAAATGCTTCAAAAGAAATAAGCAGAAGAAGGGTGGAAGATGTTCAAGAATTTAATTGTGAAGAAGAAGAGGGGAATAATCCCAATAAAGAGGAAAATGGGATTATTTGAAGAGATAGATGCAGTTTCACATGGAATTCACCAATGAATTTAAATTTGATCTTTTAAAATTCATGAGCATTTGTTTTTTCTTCCTCAGACCTCCCCTAACCCCTTCTTAAAAAAAAGAAAACAACCACTTTATAACATGTACACATAATGACATTACACAAATTCCCCCACAGTTCTTACCCCCAAATGAATATCTCATTCTTTATCCTGGGTCCATCATCTCTGACAGGAGGGGTAGTCAAGTTTATATTTGGTTTTCATGGATCATGATTGGTCACTGCATTCAACATTTGTTAAGTTTTTCAAAGTTGATTAATCTTACAATGTTTTAATGTTGTATAAACTATTCTCCTGGTTCTGCTCATTTCACTCTGTATCAAGTCACACAAGTTTTCCCAAGTTGCACTGAAATTGTCCTACCTAGTACAGCACCTGGAATATGGCCAGTTCTTCATGAATGCTTGTTAAATTGACTGTCTTTCTGCTCTCTCTACATTTATTTACTTCTCCCTTAAAATTGATCACTTGGGGAAAAAATTGATCACTTAGGAGAAATAGTCTCCACAATCCCCTTCAACTCTCACATTCTGCAACCTTGAATAACACTGCAGGGCAGCCATTATGGGTTTTTTTCTCCCAAAACACTTCCCCATGGACCCAACCTTGTTTCTTACCTGACTTGGGGTAGGTTACAACAATGACATCAGTATTCTTCACCACAAACTCGTCCCGACAAAATTTGAGGTGCTTTATACTATAACCCTTGGGGAACAAGATTCCTTCAAACTTTATGTATTCTGATGACATGTCTTTGTAGTATGAGGTTTGAAGCTTCTGAGCTTTCTTCTTTGTAGTCTCACCTGAATTCTGCCTGCTGAGACTTTTGTCCTCAACTCCTTGTCAAGGGTAGTCCAATCTCTGACCACCTTTGTCTTCACCCAGTCAGTACTGGGAGAAAGCATAATGTTTTATACTACTGGACCTTGGTGACCCAAAACTGAGATTGTAAGAGCAGCAAAAGAACCATGAACTCTGAATTCCTGGGAAATTTTCCAAAGCAGGGTTGGACAAAGTTAAGCAAATAATTTACAGAAATATTTCAAGTTCTAAGGACTCTTTGATTTTCTATAGAGATACCTTCATCTTCCAAAATATAGAGAAACCAATAAGTGGACACACTCTCCTAGATTTAATTCTCACTTAGAGGAATTGTTTGCTAAAGAGGAAATAATGAAATAGAGGGGAGAAATGACCACTTCTGCCTATACTTTATGAGTACGGAGAGGGAGTGTGGGCTTAGTCCTGTATTTAGTCAAAAGTTGGGGTCAGTAGATTTTAAGGGGTTCAGAAGAAAGATGGATGACATCAAACAGGGGAAATCAGCAGAAGGAGGATGGGGTTTGCTTACAACCAATACTGTGGGGGATTCTGTTTCCGGGAGCCAACATGGCAGAGTAAAAAGGTAGTCACTTTCACCCTCCCCTATCAACCTCTGAAAACCAAGAAAATATCACCCCAGAAAAAACCCTAGAACAGCTGAACCAGAAGAAAGACAGGGTGCAGCAGTGCAGTAGCCCAGCATACAAAAAGTGCTCTAAATCACTATTGATTAGAGAAATGCAAATCAAAACAACTCTGAGGTACCACACCACACCTATCAGAATGGCCAACATGACAAAACAGGAAAATGGTAAATGTTGGAGAAGATGTGGGAAAATTGGAACACTAATGCATTATTGATGGAGTTGTGAAATGATCCAACCATTTTGGAGAGCAATTTGGAGCTATTCCCAAAGGGCTATCAAAATGTGCATTCCCTTTGACCCAGCAATAGCACTTCTAGGGCTATATCCTGAAGAGATCACACAAACGGGAAAAGGACCTACAACATTCATAGCAGCTCTTTTTGTGGTGGCAAAGAGTTGGAAATTGAGAGGATGCCCATCAACTGGGGAATGGCTGGCAAGTTGTGGTATATGAATGTGATGGAATACTATTGTGCTATAAGTAATGATGAACAGGCTGACTTCAGAAAAACCTGGAAAGACTTGTATGGTCTGATGCTGAGTGAAGTGAGCAGAACCAAGAGAACATTGTACACAAGAAAAACCACATTGTGTGATGACTAATATTGATAAACTTAACCCTTCCTGGCAATACAAGGATCTAAGTATCGCCAAACCCTTGTGATGGAAAATGCTATCCACATCCGAAGAAAGAACTGTGGAAGTCAAATTGCTATTTTTTTCTCTTCTGTTGCATTTTGTTTCCTTTTTCTGATGGTTCCTCCTAATTGGTTTTAATTTTTACTTACAACATCACTAATGTGAAAGTATATCTACTATGATTGTAAATGTATAGCCTATATCAGATTATGTGCCATCTTGGGGAGGGTGGTGGGGAGGAAGGGGGAGAAAAATTTTCAACTCAAAAGTGTATGGAGGTGATTATTGATAAATCAAAATAAATTAATGGAAAAAGAACTTTATTGTGAAGCTCTTCAATGAGAGAGGGCACCTTACTTATCATTTTCCTATGGGATGTGGTGGGGGGAGGCAAAGGAAGCCATATTCCACTCTTACCCTAGTTAAATGGCTGTTCTGTCTTATGCTGCATTTAGCTGCGTATATCAATAAGACATTCTAATCCATCTCATTTACCTGGATTCCTCCTTAAATTTGCATGGCATGAGGTAGTAGATACCTACAAATTAGAACTGACCAAATAGAATTCAATTACTCCACAAGTCAGCAAAAGATATTAAAATGGAATCAAAAGATTTTGAAACAAAAGGAAATATAAAAAATCTGATTTAAAAAGAAATTGACCAGTAACAGATCAAGGAGAAAGAATTTGGGAATCATTGGACTCCTAGAAATTCGTGATTTTTATTTCCAAGATTGAGTACTGTTTTTGGTGGAATCATAAGTTGAAACTGCTGAGAACGATTAAGGAAAGAGAGGAAGATAAGGATTATAGAATACTGATAATCTTTTGAATGGAACCTCAAAAGAAAAAGTCTCAGGAATGTGATGGTCAAAATATAAAGCTCCCATAATGTGAGAAAAAGTATTATAAACATAAAGAAAGGAGTTCAAGAACCATGGTGCTACAATCAAGATCTCAAAAGACCTGGTAGCTTCTGTCATAAGTGAATGAAGATCATGGAATATAATGTTTTAAAAGGCCAAGTGTATAGGCTTACAACCAAAGATGATTTACTATGCCAAGCTGAGCATAATCCTAAAAATATCACCACAATGAAATTCTTAAGACACAAAAAGAAAAAATTCACATGAGACGCAGAAGGGGGAGACCTCTTTCTACCCTTTCTACATTTATCTAAATCCTTCTGTTCCTTATTTTGTATGGCTCTATCACCTACCATTTCATTCATACTTAAAATTCTTTTCAGCTCTTCCCCAATTCAGTGGTATCAACATATTTTTTTACCAGCTTGGACCTTTAAGACATGTTTTGACTATATAAATCAAACCAGGTAAAGAGAAGGAAGTCAAAGAGAATAAATCTTTATTAAACACCCACTATGTACTAGATAGAGTATTAAACATTTTACAAATATTATCTCACTTGAGCCAAATGACAATCCTGTGATGTAGCTACTGTTATTCTCTGCATTTTAGAGGTAATGCAAATGAGGAAAAGAGAGGTGCAATGACCTCCCTTTACACAATTAGTAAGTGTTTGAGGCTAAATTTGAACTCATCTTCCTCAATCTAGGCCCAGATTTTTAATCACTGTGCCACCTACCTAGCTGAGGTAAGTGAGGACCTGGCAATCTGCTGCTCTCTGACTCCATTCATTATCCTTGTGACTTCCCTGATTAAAGTAATCCTCCCTGACCACCACTGCTCTATTTGTGTTGTCTTCACTCAGTAATTCATAAGCTACTTGAGGGCTGAGTCACTTTTTTATCCCCAGGAGTCAATGTAATGTCTGGCACATAGGAAGCACATAAATGCTTTTTCACTGGTTTTGTTCCTTTCCTGGGTCTAGGACAGGCACTTCCCATCTTTTACTCCTCGGATCCCCTTTCCTGATCATGGCTTGGTCAAACTTGACCTATGAGCTTCCAGTGTTTCACCCTACACTGCATATCATGTGCCCTTCTTCATAATTCCAACTTTTGTGGAAGGGGTGGGGTAAGTATTTGTGGAAGAAAAGTACAGAAATAGGAGTCAGGAAACCCCAGATAGGATTAGATTTTCTAAGGCTTCTCCCAGCTCTGATATTCCTCTTATGGAGTGGTCTGAAGTTTCAACAGGACTGTTTGTTACTACCCAATTTCTACAAAGTTCAATGATTCATCCATTGTCACATGTGGTAGATATCAGACATGAGCTTCACACTCGGGTCTCCTGACTCAAGGGCCATTAAACAACTCCCAATACTTGAGATTTTTCTCTGCATGTATGTTCTTTCCTTTCTCTCTGGGCCATATTTTCTTCATCTAGAAGGGGATCTAGTGAGGCTTTGTCCCCACCAAGTCTAACATATGCCCTCCACTTCAATAAACCTCTCAGATCTGTCAGACCTGGACTCTTTCTGAGGGTGTACACATTCAAGGCTCAACTACCATGGCAGTCTGCATATGGGGTAAGAAAACAAAGGTGGCTGAGGAACTTTGGAGGAGTGGATAATTGAGAACCAGATGCCTTTGGCTCCTGGCCTGTACTCCTGACCTTCCCTAATTTCAACCAACACTGATCCTTTCTCTAGAAAAGGTCTTCAAGGCATGGGCCTTTCCATTCATCTATAAGAATGTGAAATATGAGCACTGCACAACAGTGAATAGTGACTATGCCTAGTGCTCTGTGTAATCCATCTTCAATGGGAAGTGGCACTCCCGTATTAGTACAGGTGAGTCACTCTAGCATTATCCAAGGATCTTGTGCCATATCTTCTCCCAATTACTCTTACCATGTGTTTCCAGAACAGAGGAATCATTTACCTGGAACTGAGAGGTTTCTGCAATTGAATATGTTCTACTTGGGTTTTAAAAAACCAACTGCACAGAAGGGGTGGCGCCAAGATGGTGGAGTAAAAGCAGTGACTTGCTTGAGTCTCCCCCAAACCCCTCCAAATACCTGTGAAAAACAGCTCTAAACAAATTCTAAAGCAGCAGACCCCACAGAAAGACAGAGTGAAACAAATTCCTAGACTAAGACAACTTGGATGGTTGGTCAGAAAAGTATATCATGCCATGCTGGGAGAGTAACGCAGTTTGGCTTGGGCACACAGGGAAACCAGGTGTCAGTGAACTTGGAGCAGGCCTCAGAGGACTGAATTACATGCAGCTGTGGTGGTTCCCAGACTTCTAAACCCATGAATGCCAAAGACAACTTAGAAGGTCAGTGAGAAAAGTCTGTGACTGTGGTGAGAGACAAACTCGATCCCAATCCTAGTCCCTGTGTGCAACCCCAAAGCAGTGGCTGCTTCTGGAAATTACAGCCCATAGACTGAGGGGGAATGCAGTGACTGATCAGGGGCAGATTGTAGGGATCTCTTTGCTGGTGCAGGATGCTCTTCCTTTGCTCATGCTTGGATCTGGGTCACAGTTCTGGGTGGCGGGTCTGGGGCAAGGAGGAGTGCAGGTGTGGTGGAGTTTGTAGTGGTGGTAAAGATGAAATCCTCCTCACAGTTCCAAGGCAGAAAAGAGTGCTTGTGGTCACACATAGACCAAAGGACAGTCCAGGAAAGGAGTAAACACGTCTCCCCTTATCATACCACTTTGGAAAGACTGAAAATTTACAGGTCCCTAGACATATCCCTGAAAACAGCTGCACAAAACCCCTGAAGCTTGTGACAGTACATTCTCCACACTGGAAGCAGACCCCTACCTTAATAAAGAGTTTAAAACTCAAGTAATTGGCTGGGATCATGACCAACCTGTGCAAAAAATGTCAGACCATAGAATCTTTCTTTGGTGACAAAGAAGATCAAAACATAGAACCAGAAGTGTTGGGGCCCAGCTCTGTACCGTGGCCTCCTGTAAGGTAGTAAGAGACACCTGGAGGTTAGTACCTGCCCGAAAGGGTACTGGGAATGCCTCAGTAACAGACGCTGGCTCCACCTACGAAGGAGGAACATGGGAGGAGCTCGGGCAAGTTCCACCCACGAGGTGGAGCTAGGGCTATAAGAGCAGGACCCCGGGGTGTCTGGGAGGAGCCGGGAGTCGGAGCCGGGGAGAGAGCAGAGGCCGGGACGATGGGAGGCAGGAGAGAGAGCAGAGGCCGGAGAGCGTGTAACCAATAAATCGTGTGCAGCTGCCAACTTGGGTGTTCTGTCTAGTCATTCCCCTCCACCCTCGGAGGGGCCGGAGATGTCCAAAGACCAGGAAGGGTAAGTATCCAAGCGAAGGCTTGGGTGGAATAGCTGACTAAGTGCACTATGTCAGCTAGGGACCCACCAAGCTAGTATCCAAGTGATGGCCCGGGTGTAGAGACCCCGGGCACAGAAGAAGACAACAAAGTCAAAGCTGCTACATCCAAGGCCTCCAAAAACAATATGAACTGATCCCAGGACATGGAAGAGCTCAAAAAGGATTTTGAGAAGCAAGTAAGAGAAGTAGAGGAAAAACTGAAAAGAGAAATGAGAGTGATGTGAGAAAATCATGAAAAACAAGTCAACAGCTTGCTAAAGGAGACCCCCAAAAATACTGAAGAAAATAGCACCTTAAAATATAGCCTAACCCAAATGGCAAAAGAGGTCCAAAAAGCCAACGAAGAGAATGCCTGAAAAAGCAAAATTGCCCAAATGGAAACGGAAGTCCAAAAACTTATTGAAGAAAATACTTCCTTAAAAATTAGAATTGAGCAATTGGAAGCTAGTGATTTTATGAGAAATGAAAACAGTGTAAAACAAAACCAAAAGAATGAAAAAAATAGAAGAGAATGTGAAATATCTGATTGGAAAAACAACTGACCTGGAAAGTAGATCCAGGAGAGACCATTTAAAAATTGTTGGACTATCTGAAAGTCATGATCAAAAAAAAAAAAAAAAAAAGCCTAGACATATCTTTCAAGAAATTACCAAGGAAAACTGCCCTGATATTTTAGAACCAGAGGGCAAAATAGAAATTGAAAGAATCCACCAATCACCTCCTGAAAGAGATCCCCAAAGGAAAACTCCTAGGAACATTGTAGTCAAATTCCAGAGTTCCCAGGTCAAAGAGAAAATATTTCAAGCAGCCGGAAAGAAAGAATTCAAGTATTGTGGAAACACAACCAGGATAACACAAGATTTAGCAGCTTCTACATTGAGGGACTGCAGGGCTTGGAATACAATATTCCAGAGGTCAAAGGAGATAGGATTACAACCAAGAATAACCTACCCAGCAAAACTGAGTATAATCTTTCAGGGGAAAATATTGACATTCAGTGAAATAGAGGACTTTCAAACATTCTTGATGAGAAGACCAGAGTTGAATAGAATATTTGACTTTCCAACATAAGACTCCAGAGAAACATGAAGAGGTAAACAGGAAAGAGAAATCATAAGGGATTTACTAAGGTTGAACTGTTTACGTTCCTACATGAAAAGATGATATTTGTAACTCACGAGACCTTTATCAGTGTTAGGGTAGTTGGAGGGCAAAAAAATTATATAGATAGATAGATAGATAGATAGATAGATAGATAGATAGATGATAGATAAAGGGCACAGGGTGAGTTGAAGATGAAGGGGTGATATCTGGAGAATAAAATTAAAGGGTGAGGGGGATTATACTGGGAGAAGAAGAAAGGGAGAGGTAGAATGAGGTAAATTATCTCACATAAAATAGACAAGAAAAGGCTTTTACAGTGGAGGGGAAGTGGGGGAAGGTGAGAGTAAGATTTACTCTCATGAGATTGGGTTTAAGGAGGGAATAACATACACACTCAATTGGGTATGGAATTCTATCCTACCCTACAGGAAAATAGGGGAGGAAAGGGACAAGAGAGCAGGGGGATGATAGGGGAGAAGGCAGATTGGGGGAGTGGGTAACAAGAAGCAAACACTTCTAAGGAGGGACAGAGTCAAAAGAGAACAGAATAAATGGTGGGGTCGGGATAGGATTAAGAGAAATATACTTAGCTTTTCACACCATGACTACTATGGAAGTGTTTTACTTGACTACACATGTATAAGCTGTATTGAGTTGCTTGCCTTCTCAATGAGGGTGGGTGGGGAGGGCAGAAGGGAGAAAATTTGGAGCTCAAAGTTTTAAAAACAAATGTTAAAAAAAATTGTTTTCCCATGCAACTGGGAAATAAGATATACAGGCAATGGGGTATAGAAATCTCTCCTGCCCTACAGGAAAATTGAAGGGGAAGGAGATAAGAGAAGGAGGGGGAGATAAAAGGGAGGGCAGATTAGGGGAAGAGGTATTCAGAATGCATGCCATCTTGGGGTGGGGGGAGGGATGAGATGGGGAGAAAATTTGGAACTCAAAATCTTGTGGAAGTGAATGTGGAAAACTAAAAATAAATAAATTAATTTTAAAAAATAAAATAAAATAATTGAAAAATAAATAAAATAAAATAAAATAAAAACTACCATACAAGTATATTTGGGGAATATATGCCTACAGAGTAGTCTCTGAGAGAACAATCTGAGGATCTTAGTGGATTGAAAGCTCAATACATGTTTCCAGTGTGAGATACTGATGTCCCAGAGAAAGCCAATTTCATATTAAGCTGCAGAGAAAGAGTGTTGTTCAGAAACAAGGAAGGTGACAGTCCCTCTGTCCTCTACTCTGGTCAGGCTATGTCTTTGGTATTATATTCAGTTCTAACCCACCCCCCAACCAACACACCAACTTAAGGAATATCATTGACAAGCTGCAGAGGGTCTTGAGTCCATGTCATATGGGTAACTAGGACGGTTCAACCCCTGAGAAGAGAAGATTTTGGGAGGATATTTGTCTTCAAGAATTTGAATGGCTATAGAGTAGAAAAGGGATTGATGGAGTGTTCGGGTGCTTGTGTTTGGGTGCTTGTACTTGGATCCCAATTTCTCCCTAGTCTCAGAAACACTGTCTCTGACAATTTCTCCCCAGCCCAAGGACACTGTGCCTAGCAATTACTCATGGGCCTCAGTAAGACCCTTATCTCTGTCCTGGGTGCAGTAACAAACAGCACCTGAAGGAATTATTAGTTTGAACTGGCTTTGCACTGGGTCATAAAGACATTCTTACCCACTGGACTATCTATACTACCATCCTACCTCATTATCTACATCCTGGACTCCTCATTATCTATATTCTAGACCTAATACATATGTATACTCCCTACATCTATCTTGTCAACAAGACCTTGACTGGTGGCAGATTGGACACCTCTCAATTACCCCTGACCGCTAGTTAACTTAGTGATGTAACAGGCCTAAAACCACACCTCCGTGTGGTCCCCCTTGTGGGCTTTTCCCAGTGAACTTTGGGTAAAATGGCTGCGCAGCAGATACAAAAGGTGCATGTTCCTTTAAGAACTGACCACTCCTTAACCACTCCCTAATCCCACCTTGAATCACCTAGTTAGCATATTCGACACATTTTATTATATTTTATACTATATAAACTGTAGCGCTACTCCTTTAAGATCACAAGCTCCTTAAGAATTCTTTCCCACTGAAAAGCGTAACGATAAACTTTTTGCCAACTTGGCTTAAAAATTGCTTCCATTTGGAAATTCATTCCACACGACCCCATCCTGTACTTCGGTCTTTGAGGGGTCTCAATCTCTCAGACCTCAACAGGATTACACTTGTTCTGCTTGGTTCTGGAGGGGAAAACTCAGGACAATGGAGAAGAAGGGGTTGGGGTGAAATGCAAAGAGGCAGATCCTAAAAATTAGATGCTATAAGGGGTGACAGAGGATTATCCTAGGAGAAGGAGAAAGGGAGAGGTAGAACGGGGTAAATTATCTCACAAGAAAAACAGAGAAGAAAAGGCTTTTACAGTGGAGGGGAAATGGGGGAAGGTGAGAGGGAATGAGTGAATCTTATTCTCATAGGATTTGACTTAAGGAGGGAATAACATACACATTCAATTGGGTATGGAAATCTGTCTTACCCTACAGGAAAATGGGGTGGGGGGTGGGGGGACAAGAGAATAGGGGGATGATAGAGAGGAGGGCAGATTGGGAAAGGAGGTAATCAGAAGCAAGTACTTCTGAGGAGGGTCAGAGTCAAAAGAAAGAATAGAATAAATGGGGGGTGAAATAGGATTAAGGGAAATAGAGTTGGTTTTTCACGGCATGTCTACTATGAAAGTGTTTTGCACAACTGCACATATATAACCTATATTTAGTTGCTTGCCTTATCAATGGGGGTGGGTGGGGAGGGAGGAAGGGAGAAAATTTGGAACCCAAAGTTTTAAAAACACATGTTTAAAAAAATGTTTTCACATGCAACTGGGAAATAAGAAATACAGGAAATGGGGTACAGAATTCCATCCTTCCCTACAGGAAAATTGAAGGGGAAGGGGATAAGAGAAGGGGAGGGAGAGATATAAGGGAAGGCAGACTAGAGGAAGAGGTATTCAGAATGCATGCCATCTTAGGGTGTGGGGAGTGGTGAGATGGGGTGACAATTTGGAACTCAAAATCTTGTGGAAGTAAATGTTGAAAACAAAAAAATAAATAAAAATTACCATAATATAAAAAAAGAGTTTAGATACAATATTATGAGAAATTATTAGGGAAATTGCCCTGAAGTTCTAGAATGAGAGAGCAAAATAGAAAATTTTAAAATATATTAATCACAGGGGCATCTAGGTGACACAGTGCATAGAGCACTGGCCCTGGAGTCAGGAGAACCTGAATTCAAATCTGGTCTAAGATCAGACACTTGACACTTACTAGCTATGTGACCCTGGGCAAGTCACTTAACCCCAATTGCCTTGCCAAAACAAACAAACAAAAAAAAATACATCAATGAACACCTGAAAGAGATCCCAAGATGAAAACTCACAGGAACATTATAACCAAGTTGTGAAGCTCTCAGGTAAAGGAGAAAACACTACAAACAACAAAGAAAAAAAAATTTAAGTACTATGGAGCTACAGTCAGGATAACACAAGAGTTAACAGCTTCTGCATAAAAGACTGAAGGGTTTGCAACATTGTATTTTGAAGAGCAAGGGAACTGAGTTTGCAACCAAGAATAACCTATCCAGAAAAGCCAAGTATAATTCTGAATGAAAAAAAAATGGATATTTAATGAATTGAAGGAGTTTCAGCTATTTGTGACAAAAAGATTAGAACTCAATGGAAAAAATATGAGATATAAAATCCAAGAGAAACATGAAGTCAATATTAAAGAACAATTATAGTGGATTCAATAAGATCAAATTATTTACTTTTATATGGGAAAATATTGTCTGTACTCTTAAGAATGTTATTATTACTTGGATAATTTGAAAGAGCATACATAGATGGAAGGCTTGGAATATGATGTTGAATATGATGGGATAATTCTAAAAAATGAAATTGGGTAAGGACAGATAAAAAAAATTAGATACTAAATGAGCTACCAAAGGAGACAGGTACCCACATCACTAGAGGTCTTGGAGCAAAGGCTACCTGAGCACTTGGAAGAGGGGAGATATGCATGCTGGACTAGGTGGCCTCATTATTCCCTGCCGCAAGGAGCTTTTGGTCTACAGAGCTCTCCTGAGTGTGTGCTTACTCCATGTCAACCCTCTGGTCCTTCACAGACTCCCCAGCATGTAAGTTTCCATTTCTTTTCAGGACAAAGCTGTCCTGTACCATGACTGCACGGTGTATGGGTATGTGCTGGGCAAGACCTGGTGTGCCCTGACACACAACTACAACATTTTTGGGTTGTGAAAACCATGTTCACCCAATGGTGAGAGGGAAATGGGGGCGAGAGCCATCTGATCTGAAGAGTACATTGGAAAGAAAGAGAGGAGAAACACACACACACAGAGGGAAAGAGAGAGAGAGAGAGACAGAGACAGAAAGAGAGACAGAGACAGAGACACAGAGAGACAGAGAGAGGCAAAGACAGAGACACAGAGATAGAGGAGAGGGAGGGAGAAAAGGAGAGGGAGGGAAGGAAAGAGGGAGGGATCAAGTAGAGAGGGAAAGGGAGGAAAGGGAGGGGAAGAGAGGAAAAGGGGGAGGGATAAGGATAAAGAGAAGAAGAAAGGAAGGAAGGGCATTTCTTAGGCACTTATTGGGTTCCAAGTACTATGCTGAGACCTGGAGAAAGAGGTGTAAATGGGAGGCTGATCTTCTTCTCAAGGGATTCACACTCTAAGAAGAAGAGACATTCTTCATTGGACGGAAGGCTTTTTGGAGTAGGTGGAATTTGAATTGGGCTTTCATGATAAGCAGAGCAAAAGGAACATTCTAGGCACCCTAGGGCATCTCCTGCCATGGACATCTCTCCTCATCCATGGACAAAGGTAGTTAGTCTAAGGGAGGAGAGGCTGAAGGGACCAAGTAGCAACGCATCTGAGAGGAAGGTCTAAGGACTAGGAGCCAGATCCACGAGAACTGGGCTTGTCCCCCCAAGCATCAGGGGAAATTCTGGCCCATGCATTCTGTGAATACTCCACTAGGTAGATGAACCCTGCACTCTGGTGTCCTCCTTCTGGCTCTTTTCTTTCCTGACAGTACTATGGCTTTCCTTCTGCCCTACTTTCCTCTTACCTTGTCATGCCTACCCTCAGGGATTCTTTGGGTGTACTTACAGGGTCAGCAAATTTAGGAAAAGAACAGGCCTTCCAGACCATCACATTTCTGACCTGGGTTTTATAGCAGGGGAAACTAAGGCTGGAACAGAAAAATATCCTCATTGGTTGCATGTTAAACTGATCTATGTCCCTAACATTACTCCTTACCCTAAGAATATCCCTCTCCCTAATCCCATTCCCATTCCTAACCCCATCTTCCTCTCCCCTGGTTCTATCTCTGTTCAGAAGCCCTTTTTTGAGATCCACAAGTAGCAGAGGGGAGGGGAATTTAGGTCTGGGGAAAGGACATCTAGGTATCTCATATCTCATCTGAGCCAGGATGCTTTGATAACTTGGGACTGGGAGTCCCTAAAAGAAATAGCACTTTGGGGCCCAAAACTCTTTGTCTAAGACAGTGTGTACTGACTTTACCCCAAAGTGTGGGAGTGAGTAGAGTGAGGGGACCTTCCTGCCTATCTCTTAAGTATTCACAGTCTGGAGAAAGACTGCTTCAGTAGTCATGGGATTTACCTCCAGTAGGGGATCAAGTCCTTGGGAGCTCTGGGTTGGAACCCTGGCTCATAGCTAAAGCTAGTTAGGAATTACATGCCCCATTTTTTAAAGCAAGCAGTGGGAAACAGAGATTCACAGTTTCATAATCAATCCTCTATGTTCCACACTGTGTGTGGTGATGCTCATTTTTATTGTTATAAGAATAAAAAATAACCGAACAAACTGAACTTCTATCATGTATAGCTTGTTTTTTGCAAAGAGTATACATAATTTACCAATAATGAAACTGCCATATCTGTTGGGATCCTTTATTGAACTTCTTTCTGTTCTTTCATTTTTATATACCTAATTAATGCTCTTTTCTTTCTTTTCTTCTATTTTCTGTGTATCCTTCTCATCACTTACTGACTTCCCCATCCCAATAGAAGCCCCACCTGTTAGTAGACTCAGCCAAAAACAATTAGCCAACAACACATGAGCTGTGACTGGCAATGTAAGTCTCCTGCACGTCTAGCTCATCTACTCTCTGCCAAGAGGTGAGCAGCATTCCCCCACCCCATTAGTCACTACATCCAAGAGAGCTGAGAAGATCTTTGGTTTTATTCCCCTTTAAATAATTATTATGGTTATTACATAAATTGTACTCCTGGATTTGCTCGCTTCACTCTGTATCGGTTCTGACTTTTCTATTTCTCCTTGCATTTTTCACCTTTTTTCATTATTGTTTTGGGTTTGTAGAAGGCTTATTTACAAATAACAAGACAAGTACTAGTATGCATTGTAAAAGAAGGTATAAAATGGAATTAAATTATTAACTTGTTTCACCATGGATATGGAAGTATGGAAAAATGTTAATCACTGAATGCAATCAGACACTATGCCACACAGACTTTTCCCTGTATCTTTTGTCAGCTAGGTTGTGCAGGGTGAAGGGCTGGACTTGGAGTCAGAAAGACCTGAGTTCAAATTCAGCCTCAGACAGTAGCAGCATAAGTCTGGGAAAATATTTACCCTCTCTGCCTCAGTTTCCTCAACTATACAATAGGAGTCATAATACCATCTACTACTCATGATTCATGAGAATCAAAGGACATACTATTAGTAAAGCACTTAGCACAATTCCTGACACATAGTAGGGTCTATTTAATCACTTATTCCCTTCCCTCCCAATTTTGGTACAAGGTACTAGGGAAAGTATTTGAAATAGATGAGGTAACACTCTTCCAATCATTTAATTGCTTCCCAGGATTTAGAAATATGGACTTTTAAAAAAATGTGGTTTTTTTTATTTTAATATTTTATTTCATCCAGTTACATGTAAAAACAATTTTAACATTCTTTTTTCATAATTTGAGTTCCAAATTTTCTCCCTCTCTCCCTCACCTCTCTCCATCTATAAGGTTAGCAATTTGACATAGGTTATACTTGTGTAGTCATGCAAAACATGTTGTGAAAGAAAAAACCAACAAAAAACCCAAGAAACATAAAAAAGAAAAGAAAAACTAACTTTTTGAAAAAAAAAGTGGTGGAGAGGGTATTGGGCACCATCTGCCAGAAGCTAAGACTTTCAAGCACAGTAGCATGGAGGCCTCAACACAGTTAAAAGAGAGGTAATGAGAGCCTTGAGAGAAATCCACAGAGGGACTTTATCTGGGAAGTCTACCTTATAAATACTGTAAGAAGTCAAGATTATACAGTCAGTCGACTAGCATTTATTATACATTATACATCATATGTATATACAATTATATATTATATGTAACAAGCACTGTACTAAGCCCTAGAGATACAAAGAAAGGCAAAAAAGAAAGTGTCCATTCTCAAGAAGCTCATAGTCTAAAGACAGAGACAACTTCTAAATGTATATGGTCAAACAAAATATATATTGCCGGTCTGTCCCTCAAACCCATCACTTCACCTCTCATCTTCATACCTTTCCTTCATACCTAGAATGTTGTGCCTTCCTCTCCTCCACCTCTTACTTTCCCTGGTCCTACATGACCCATTTCAAAGCTCACCTTCTTTAAGAAAGGTTTTGCTTTCCCCTGCTATTAATGCCTTCTTTTTAAAACGCATGTGTAATCCACTCTGTACCTATCATGTACATTTACAGTGGCTTTCATGTTGCCTCCCCCACTAGAATGTATGCTTGATGAGGGCAGGGACATTTTTACACCTTTATTTTCATCCTCATTGTTTAGCACTTCATAAGCTCTTACTAAATGTTTGCTACTTGATTGATTTTCAATTTCACACTCCATTAAAAATGAGAAAAATAATGACAATATGACCTGTCTTGTAGTCTTGTGCAAATGAAATCACATAAAGTACGTAAAATGCTTACACACCATACAGCATCAGGTAATGATCTGTTCCCTCTGAGATTTAGTGAAGCTCAAGGTTGCAAAAAGCAAGATCACATATAAAAGGGAAACCTTTCTGACCTGAAGGAAACATTCCACACCCTAGAAAGAGTCTGAGTCTTCAATGGCTCGATAGCCACTTGAAGAGGCCAACAGAGGAAATGAAGTGGTGTCTAAGGCTTTCCCACCTTTGTTACTAACTGTGAATCCTCACCTGACCCCAACAAGAGTACAACAAGTATAATTGGAATGATCTGGGTCAATCACCTTAAGCAAAGGTTGGTTTTCTTGCTGAGGCAAGCTCTTGCTTCAAACCAAGAAGGATTATTGAACAGAGCATATGAGTCTATTCCTGCCTCCTGCCTGGATGTGAAAAAAAAATCTCTAGACTGAGGCTCTGGGGGATCCAAAAAGGAAAAGCTCTTTCCAATCCTGGGCCGAAAAGGCACAGTACCATTCTTGAGGAAAAGGGCGCTCAAGAAGAACATCCATAAACATCAACTGCCTGAAGATGTGAAAGAATGCTGCTGCTATTACTACCACAGCAATACCACTGAGTATTACTACTCACTCTGCTAGTGAGCCTAGCAGAGACTCTGTGCCCTGTGAAGGGCACAACAAACCAGCAGATTGATCCAGCCAGTGAAGACACCATGCCTTTCAAGGAGTAAACTCAGCAGAGCAATGGAGTGACTTCTGCATCACTTATGACATGCCCCACAGAAAACTTGGAGAAGATCCTTTGGGGAATGAGATGATACTGAGGCCCTGAGAACCAGGATTGTCAGTTGTTTTGATGACACATGATGAGCTTCACTAGCATTGTACACTAAGCTCATATCTATTCTCCATCTGTGTTTTTCAAGGTGTACAACAGAATTTTGGGAGAAATTCTTTGAAACTATTGTTATTTTTTGTTATTTGAGTAATTTCCTTCATTAAAGAACTGAGTGTCCTGGATGATTATTAAAAGGAATCAGATCAGTGGGGGCTCATGACAATAGGATAGCCACCCACAGGGTTACCCCTAAAATGCAGTGAGTAGTATCAACAAACCTTCTGGGGAATTAATCTCTCAGTCCTAGTGCAAATTGGGAAAATAAATCCAGAGGAGGTGCTATATCCAAATAAATGTCAGCTATTGCTATGAAAATTATAGCAATGAAAACAATTATTATCTTAAAAGCCAGTAGTTTTGCTTTTTATTTCCTAAAAAATGGTCAATTTTTGTGTAGGTACCACTGAAAAAAGGGCATAATCCTTTCTAGAGCCATTCAGTTTTCTCCAGAGGTCTATCATATACACTCTTTTAAAATTCTATTCATCTATTTACCTTCTTTATTATTTATTTTTTTGAGCTAGATTTATGTAGTTCTGAGTGAGGGAGGTTGAGGTACTACACTAATATAGTTATACTACTTCCTCCTGTAATTGCGTACCTTTTCCTTTAAGAATTTTGGTGAAGGGAAAATTCTGGGCAGATGATGGAGTAGGTCAGAAACTTCTAGGTTCTCCATATTTCTTCCACAAAAAGACAGAATATCACCACAAAATGAATGTAGAGCACCAAAATAAAGGAGGTAAAGATATCTTGAGAGGACCTTGAAGAAGACTCTAGGGGCTGAGATTTGGTCTGAGTGAAGTGTAAACAACTCCAGGTCATCTCCACTGAATCAACAGTAGGCTCTGGGTGAGGGTGGGGGGCAGACTAGGCCTCAGGAAATTTCACCTTGGCTTTCACCTCATTTCTGGTCTCAAGGGGATTCATGTAGGGAACTTTTGTCTTGCAGCTTCAGGACCTTTCACCTCCAAACTTTTGCCTCACAGCTTTTCATCTAAGGAACAGCAGATGATTGACTGGGAGAAGATGGAAGGAACTCCACCACCACCTGATGTTTCTAAAAGTTGAGCTTAGTGGTGCTGACCAGAAGTGATCAGAGGCTGTGGCTAAGAGGAAGGAGGAGCGAACACACACCTGGTGAGTAAAGTACCCCTAGGAGCAAGAACATTTTTGGGATCTCATAGTCAAGGCCTTAAATGTGGCTTAGGAGAAGAGGAATCCCTGAGATTGAGCCCCCAGACAGAATTCAGAAAACAACAGTAAGGAGGACCTGAGGCCTATGGCAATATTACTCACAACTCAGGACTGAAACTTGATAATAAACATATTAAGCCGCTAAAAATAAAATAAGACAAATTAAAAATAAAAATGAGTAAGCAAAGGAAAAAGTAGCCAACCATAGATGGATACTTTGATGTAAAAGAAGATTTGGGTTCATATTCAGAGGAAGATTGTGAAATAAATAAAGCCACTCCTACCCCAAAGAGTAATGTCAAATGGTCACAAGCCCAAATAACTCTTGGAAGATCTTAAATAGGAATTAAAAAATAAAAGAGATTCTGAGGAAAACAGAGGAAAAAAATGAAAGTAATTCCAGAAAATTATGAAAAGAAAGCTAATCAATTGGAAAAAGAGATACAAAATCTTTAGGAAGAAAATAACTCTTTGAAAACTAGAATGGGATAAGTGGAATCAAATGGTGTTAAGACAAAGAAATAATGAAACTAGAAAAAATGGAAGAAAATCTGAAAAAATCTCATTAGAAAAACAACTGATCTGGAGAACAGATCAAGGAGAGACAATATAAGAATTCTTGGACTTCTTGAAAGTTATGATAAAAAAAAGAATTTGGAAACAATATTACAAGAAATTATTAAGGAAAATTGCCCTGAAGTTCTGGAACAAGAAGCTAAAGTAGAAATAGAAAAAAATCTACTGTTCATTAACTGAAAGAGATACCAGGAAGAAAACTTATGGGAATGTCACAGCCAAGGTTAGGGGAGGGGGAGCAGTACAGGATAAGAGGCAACCCAGCAAGGTAGTGGCAAG
>NW_020943880.1:0-5759 GCF_900497805.2 Vombatus ursinus
AGGGGGTAGGCCTAGTCACAGAGCTCTCTGTTACACTACCTCCTCATAGGGGCAAGTCTACCTTGGGTTGGGCCTAGTCACAGAGCTCTCTGTTATGCTGACCTTTCATAGAGGCAAGGCTCCCTTGGTATGGGCCTAGTCACAGAGTTCTTTGTTACATCGCAGAGCTCTCTATTACACTGCATCTACATAGGGTCAAGTCTACCTTTGGATGGGCCTAGTCACAGAGCAATCTGTTAAACTACCTCTTCAAGGAGAAAAGTCATCCTTGGAGTAGGCCTAGTCACAGAGCTCTCTGTTACACTGTCTCTTCGTAGAGGCAAGTCTACCTTGGGTTGGGCGTAGGCACAGAGTTCTCTGTTACACTGCCTTTTCATAGGGTCAAGTCTACCGTGGGATGGGCCTAGTCACAGAGCAATATTTTACACTGCCTCTTGATAGGGGCAAGTCTACCTAGGGTTGTGCCTCGTCAGGGAGCTCCCTGTTACACTGCCTCTTCATAGGGGAAAGTGTAACTCGGGGTGGGCGTAGCCATAGAGCTCTCAATTACACCGCCTTTTCAAGGGGACAAGCCAACCTTGGGGTAGGACTAGTCACAGAGCTCTCTGTTACAATGCCTCTTCCTAGGGGCAAGTCTTAGTAAGGGTGGGCCTAGTCACACAGCTCTCTATTACACTGCCACTTCTTAGTGCAAGTCTAACTTGGGGTCGCCTAGTCACAGAACTCTCTGTTACACTGCCTCTTCATAGTGGCAAGTTTACCTAGGGGTGTGCCTAGTCACAGAGCTCTCTGTTACACTCCCTCTTCATAGAGTCAAGCCTACCTTTGGGTGGGCCTAGGCAAAGAGCTCTCTGTTACATCACAGAGCTTCCTATTACCCTGCTTTTTCATAGGTGCAAGTCTACCCTGGGGTGGGCCTAGTCACAGAGCTGTCTGTTACATCACCGAGCTCCCTATTACACTGCCTTTTCATAGGGGCAAGTCTACCTTTGGGTGGGCCTAGTCACAGAGCTCTCCATTACACTGCCTCTTCATAGGGTCAAGTCTACCTAGGGGTGGATCTAGTCACAGAGCTCTCTATTACACTGCGTATTCACAGGGGCAACTCTACCTTGGGGTGGGCCTAGTCACAGAGCTCTCTGTTACCTCACAGAGCTCCCTATTACACTGCCCCTTCATAGGGGCAAGGCTACCTTGGGGTGAGCCTAGTCACAGAGCAGTCTGTTACACTGCCTTTTCATATGGGCAAGTCTACCTTGGGGTGTGCATAGTCACAGTGCTCTCTGTTACACTGCCTCTTCATAGGGGCAATTCTATCTTGTGGTGGGCCTAGTCACCGACCTCTCTGTTATATCACAGAGCTCTCTATTACACTACTTCTTCATAGGGGCAAATCTACCTTGGGTGGGCCTATTCACAGAGCTCTCTGTTACATCACAGAGCTTCCTATTATGCAGACTTTTCATAGGTGCAAGTCTACCTTGCGGTGGGCCTAGTTCACACAGCTCTCCATTACACTAGCTCTTCATAGAGGCAAGTCTGCCTTGCGGTGGGCCTAGTCACAGAGGTCGCTGTTATACTGCCTCTTCATAGGGGCAAGTCTAATTTGGGGTGGGCCTAGTCACAGAAATCTCTGTTACACTGCCTCTTCATAGGGGAAAGTGTAACTCGGGGTGGGCGTAGCCACAGAGCTCTCTATTACACTGCCTCCTCAAGGAGACCAGTCAACCTTGGGGTAGGCCTAGTCACAGAGCTCTCTGTTACACTGTCTCTTTATAGGGGCAAGTCTACCTTGGCGTGGGCCTAGTCACAGAGCTCTCAGTTACACTGCCCCTTCATAGGGGCAAGGCTACCTTGGGGTGGGCCTAGTCACAGAGCAATCTGTTACACTGCCTCTTCATAGGGGCAAGTCTACCTAGGGTTGTGCCTACTCACAGAACTCTCTGTTACACTGCCTCTTCATAGAGGCAAGTCTACCTTGGGGTGGGCCTAGTCAGAGAGCTCTCTGTTATACTGCCCCTTCATAGTGGCAAGGCTTCCTTGGGGTGGGCCTAGTCACAGAGCTCTCTGTTACGCTGACCTTTCATAAAGGCAAGGCTCCCTTGGTATGGGCCTAGTCACAGAGCAATCTGTTACATTGCCTCTTCATAAGGGCAAGTCTACCTAGTGGTGTGCCTAGTCACAGAGCTCTCTGTTACTCTGCCTCTTCATAGGGGCAAGTCTATCTTGGGGTGGGCCTAATCACCGAGCTCTCTGTTACATCACAGAGCTCTCTATTACACTACCTGTTCATACGGGCAAGTCTACCTTGGGGTGGGCTTAATCACAGAGCTCTCTATTACACTGCATTTTCATATGGGGAAGTCTACCTAGGGTTGTGCCTAGTCACAGAGCTCTCTGTTACACTGCCTTTTCATATGGGCAAGTCTACCTTGGGGTGGGGCTAGTCACAGAGCTCTCTGTTGCTCTGCCTCTTCATAGGGTCAAGCCTACCTTGGCGTGGGCCTAGTCACAGAGCTCTCCATTACACTGCCTCTTCATAGGGGCAAGTCTACCTTGGGATGGGCCTAGTCACAGAGGAGTCTGTTATACTGCCTCTTCATATGGGAAAGTGTAACTGGGGGTGGGCGTGGCAACAGAGCCCTCTATTACACTGACTCTTCAAGGGGACAAGTCATCCTTGGGATGGGCCTAGTCACAGAGCTCTCTGTTACACTGCCTCTTCATAGGGGCAATTCTATCTTGTGGTTGGCCTAGTCACCGACCTCTCTGTTATATCACAGAGCTCTCTATTACACTACTTCTTCATAGGTTCAAGTCTACCTTGGGTGGGCCTATTCACAGAGCTCTCTGTTATATCACAGAGCTTCCTATTACACAGGCTTTTCATAGGGGCAAGTCTACCTTTGGGTGGGCCTAGTCACAGAGCTCTGCATTACACTGCCTCTTCATAGGGTCAAGTCTACCTTATGGTGTGTCTAGTCACAGAGCTCTCTATTACACTGTGTATTCACACGAGCAAGTCAACCTTGGGGTGGGCCTAGTCACAGAGCTCTCCATTACACTAGCTCTTCATAGAGGCAAGTCTGCCTTGGGGTGGGCCTAGTCACAGAGCTCGCTGTTACACTGCCTCTTCATAGGGGCAAGTCTAATTTGGGGTGGGCCTAGTCAGAGAGCTCTCTGTTATACTGCCCCTTCATAGTGGCAAGGCTTCCTTGGGGTGGGCCTAGTCACAGAGCAATCTGATACACTGCCTCTTCATAGGGTAAAGCCTACCAAGTGGTGGTCCTAGTCAAAGAGCTCTCTGTTACATCACAGAGCTCCCTATTACACTGCTTTTTCATAGGGGCAAGTCTACCTTGGGTTGGGCCTAGTCACAGGGCTCTCTTTTACACTGCCTCTTTGTAGGGTCAAGTGTACCTTGTGATGGGCCTAGTATCAGAGCACTCTGTTACACTGCCTCTTCATAGGGGTAATTCTGTCTTGTGGTGGGCCTAGTCACAGACCTCTCTGTTATATCACTGAGCTCTCTATTACACTACTTCTTCATAGGGGCAAGTCTACCTTTGCTGGGCCTAGTCACTGAGCTCTCTGTTACTCTGCCTCTTCATAGGGTCAAGACTACCATACGGTGGGCCTACTCAAAGAGCTCTGTTTTACATCACAGAGCTCCCTATTACACTGCTTTTTCATAGGGGCAAGTCTACCTTGGGGTGGGCCTAGTCACAGGGCTCTCTCTTACACTGCCTCTTTACATGTTGAAGTATACATTGGGATGGACCTAGTCACAGAGCTCTCTGTTACACTTCCTCTTCACAGGGGCAAGTCTACCTTGGCGTAGGCCTGGTCACAGAGTTCCCTATTACACTGCCTTTTCATAGGGGAAAGTCTACCTTGGAGTGGGCCTAGTCACAGAGCTCTCTGTTACACTGCCTCCTCATAAGGGCAAGGCTACCTTGGGGTGGCCCTAGTCACATAGCTCTCTGTTACACTGCCCCTTCATAGGGGCAAGGCTACCTTGGGGTGGGCCTAGGCACAGAGCTCTCTGTTACATCACAGAGCTCTCTATTACACTGCCTCTTCATAGGGTCAAGTCTACATTGGGATTGGCCTAGTCACAGAGCAATGTGTTGCAGTACCTCTTCAAGGGGACAAGTCAACCTTGGGGTAGGCCTAGTCACAGATCTCTCTGTTACACTGCCTCTTTACAGGGGCAAGCCTACTTTGGCGTGGGCCTATTCACAGAGCTCTCTGTTACACTGTCTCTTCATAGGGGCAAGTCTACCTTGGGATGGGCCTAGTCACAGAGCTCTCTGTTGCACTGCGTCTTCATAGAGGAAAGAGTAACTCGGGGTGGGTGTAACCACAAAGCTCTCTATTACACCGCCTCTTCAAGGGAACAAGTCTACCTTGGCATGGGCCTAGTCACAGAGCTCTCTGTTACACTGCCTCTTCATAGGGGCAAGTCTACCTTACGGTGGGCCTAGTCACGGAGCTCTCTATTACAGTGCTTCTTCCTATGGTCAAGTCTAAGTCGGGGTGGGAGAAGTCACAGAGCTCTCTATTACACTGCCTCTTCATAGTGCAAGTCTAACTTGGGGTGGCCTAGTTCACAGAGGTCTCCATTACACTGCCTCTTCAAGGGGACAAGTCAACCTTGGAGTAGGCCTTGTCACAGAGCTCTCTGTTACACTGCCTCTTTATAGGGGCAAGTCCACCTTGTGGTGGGCCTAGTCACAGAGCTCTCTGTTACATCACAGAGCTCCCTATTACACTGCATTATCATATGGGCACATCTACCTTGGGGTGGGTCTACTCACAGAGCTCTCTATTACAGTGCCTATTCATAGGGGCAAGTCTACCTTGGCGTGGGCCTAGTCACAGAGCTCTCTGTTACACTGCCTCCTCAAAGGGGAAAGTCTAAAAGGGGGTAGGCCTAGTCACAGAGCTCTCTGTTACACTACCTCCTCATAGGGGCAAGTCTACCTTGGGTTGGGCCTAGTCACAGAGCTCTCTGTTATGCTGACCTTTCATAGAGGCAAGGCTCCCTTGGTATGGGCCTAGTCACAGAGTTCTTTGTTACATCGCAGAGCTCTCTATTACACTGCATCTACATAGGGTCAAGTCTACCTTTGGATGGGCCTAGTCACAGAGCAATCTGTTAAACTACCTCTTCAAGGAGAAAAGTCATCCTTGGAGTAGGCCTAGTCACAGAGCTCTCTGTTACACTGTCTCTTCGTAGAGGCAAGTCTACCTTGGGTTGGGCGTAGGCACAGAGTTCTCTGTTACACTGCCTTTTCATAGGGTCAAGTCTACCGTGGGATGGGCCTAGTCACAGAGCAATATTTTACACTGCCTCTTGATAGGGGCAAGTCTACCTAGGGTTGTGCCTCGTCAGGGAGCTCCCTGTTACACTGCCTCTTCATAGGGGAAAGTGTAACTCGGGGTGGGCGTAGCCATAGAGCTCTCAATTACACCGCCTTTTCAAGGGGACAAGCCAACCTTGGGGTAGGACTAGTCACAGAGCTCTCTGTTACAATGCCTCTTCCTAGGGGCAAGTCTTAGTAAGGGTGGGCCTAGTCACACAGCTCTCTATTACACTGCCACTTCTTAGTGCAAGTCTAACTTGGGGTCGCCTAGTCACAGAACTCTCTGTTACACTGCCTCTTCATAGTGGCAAGTTTACCTAGGGGTGTGCCTAGTCACAGAGCTCTCTGTTACACTCCCTCTTCATAGAGTCAAGCCTACCTTTGGGTGGG
>NW_020943881.1:0-8714 GCF_900497805.2 Vombatus ursinus
ACAGTAGGACATAGGAAATGAGTAGGCTGAGGAAGTGAGTGGTTGAAAGTGATTGAGGGAGAGTCAATATGTAAGTTGAAGTTCACTTCTATGACACCATGAGGTGGAGAGGCAAAAAAGAATGTGAGCTATTTATCAAACTCAGTGAGAAAAGAAAGTGGGTGTGATCAAGGTCTGTAGACAACTTCTACCAAGATTCTGATTGGGTGGTAGATATGAAAAAACATGCTCCTCAAAGAAGAGAATTTACTGAAGGAGAGATTTAGGGAGAAGTGAATATTCCAACTGCCCTTCATAGACATGTGAGCTGAGGAAGATGTGTGAAGGCATAGCCAGGACTAGAGAAGGTGAAAAGGGAGGCTATATCTTTAAGAGGTGTAATCAGGTTTGAGCTATAGACAACAGATGGAAGCAGTGGGAGAGGAAAAGATTTAGAATAAAGGAAAGGTGGTTTTCAGTGGAAAAGGCATTTCATAGGGTACATTGGAAGGAGTAGGAGTATCTGATTGGAACTTTGAGGTTGGCGGGTTGAGGAGGATAGTAACAAGGAACTAAGTGAAGGAAAACAGCATTTAGATAATTACCCAAAGGGAATAAGACTTATTGTCATATGTATAATATGACAAAGTATGAGAATGTTCATCACTGAGTGGAATGCGTCACTCTTCTACTGAAATAAGACTCAAGATCTATTAGAAGACAAGGTCCAATATGAGATACGAGGAACGTGGTCAGATTCCTCCTGATGTAGGAAGAGGTCACAAGTTATCTGAGCTGTGAAGGAAATAAAGGATTCTAAAGAGGCAAAGGTGAAGGGGGCATGCATCCCAGCCTTGGATGACTGCTGTTGCAAAGGAATGTAAATAGGAAACAAAGTGTCATATAAGAAGTAAGAAAACCAGAATATTTGGACCATAAAGTATGTGAGGACAAATGATATCTATGATGGAAAATTAAAAAGGTAGAGTGTAGCCAGGTTATGAATGTCATTCAATGACAAAAACAGAGGTCCATATGTGATCCTATAGGTCATGGGGTATTTCAGAGTTGATTGAACAGAGGATGGCATGAATACATGCAGGGTGTGGAAAACTCTGGGGATCTGAGCAAATGAAGGACTGCTGACTAGAGAGATATTGTAGGTAGATAAGTCAGAAGGTTGCTCCAATTGTCCAGGTGAGAAAAGATAAGATTGCTTGAGTCAGTGAGTCAATTGAGCATTTATTAAATATGTACTAATATGTTAGGCACTCTTCTAAGCAGTGGGAATAGAAATAAAAGTAGAGGGGGCAGCTAGGTGGCACAGTGGATAGAGCTCTGACCTTGGAGTCAGGAGGACCTGAGTTCAAATCCAGCCTCAGACACACAACACTTAACAACTTTGTGACTCTTGGCAAGTCACTTACCCTCAATAGTTTCACCAAAATATAAAAAGAAAAAGAAAACAAGAAAAAAGAAATAAAAGTAGAAAAAAGATATGCCCTGCCTCAAGGATCAAAATTTATAGTGGGAGAAAACAGTGCAGAAAAAGTCAAAAAACTGTTGTAAGTTGGGGTTGGCATGGCAGAAAAAATCTGGAATGCTGCCTGGAGAAGAATGATCCTTGATTGGCTGGGCCCTGGGAGGAGCCATCCAGTCACTTGGAGAGGTTTCAGAAGTGGAAGGCAATTCCAAAGTATGAACTCAAGACCTTGAGTCAAGTTTCAAGATGAAAAGCTGGAACAAGGAAGAGGAAATTCAAACTGAGAAGAAGTGGAAACAGGTGAAGAATGAGAGTTATGGTTTAGTAATGACAAGACTTGGAAACTACCTAGATATAGGGACTGAAAGACAGTAAGGACCATCAAGTTAATTCACATCCACATACATTTATAAAGTGCTCACTATGCTTGAAGTATCGTTCTACATATTTAGAATAATAATACAAAGAAGAAATAGAACAAGTAGAAGAAGGAGGAGGAGGATGAGGAGGAGGAGGAGGAGAAAATGAATGAAAACAGTTCCTGCCTTCAGTGAACTTGGAATTTAATCAGGGAAGAAAACACAGAAAAAGAGTTTGAAATTCAGGTCATGTGCATCATACAGGGGCATGAAGGAAAAGTCTGAGATGTCCTACAGGAGAGCAGGACATAGATAAATATGATGTCTATCTTTAGTCATCTCTTTAAATGGAGGTTTTGAAGTTCATGACTTTGCTCACCGATGGAGGTGGAGGGAAGGCAGTAAGGAAGTGTGAATACCTTTAGTATCATTTGATAGACAGATAGACAGATAGACAGAAAAGAACATTTATTAAGCACCTTCTAAGGGCCAAATACTATCCTAATGACTGAATCTAAAAATATAAGCAAGCAAGAAAATCTCTGCCCTCAATGAGGTTACATTATAATAGAGAAAAAGGTCACATGAAGAGGAGCAGGAAGTGGTGGGGCAGGGCATGGATTAAAGTTTGCATAGTCTTTACCTAACTGAGAATAATGAAAAGGTGCATAAAATATTAAGGAATCAGTCTGGAAAAGCCTCCAAGATAACTATGTATGTTTATTTACAAAATTGCCCCTAAAAAAATAAATAATAGGTTGAATTACCAGAAAGGCATTCAGTGTTCTTTGCTAGATCATGCCAATATAAGAAAAATATCAATGCTTCCCAGAGTAATTTACCACTTGAATTCTATAGCAATGACACAATCAAAAAGATATTTTACACCACTAATTTAATAATAAAAATATTTTGGAGAAGACCTAGAAAATCAATAGAAATAACTCCCCCAAAATTTAAGAGTTAAAGGGATTAATCACATGTTCGTAATTAAACTATACCAGAAAGAAGTATTCATCAAAAAAAAATTGGAATGCTTTAAAAAACAGAGAAGTAGATCCATGGAACAAACTAAAAAGGGAGAACCAGTAGCAATGGAATCTTATATTCCATGTTGGGTAAGCCAGAAAAGATAAATGACTCAGGAATAAGGTCCTCATTTTATAATAACTGTCAGGATAACTAGCAACCAGTCAGGGAGAAGTTAAAGTTAGACCAACAGCATATACCATACTGCACCCTAATTTTTAAATGAATTGATGAACTTATTAAAGATCATATCACAAAAAAATTAGAAAAAAGAACATTTACTTTAATCAGTTATAGGTAAAAGATACATTCTTAAGATATTCTGTATATTTCTGGGCATTATTTCTCTCATCATACAAATTATAGCCTAGGCAAGATCTCTTCCAGGCCTGAATTATCAGTAAGAGAGTTAAATTAAAAACTACTGGGCTAAGGGGACAGCCTTTCTTGACTCTAGTGCAAATGGCAATGCTTGAATAGCAGCCATCCTCGACACATAAAGGGGACCATGTCCCATTAGAGTCACTGTATTATATTTATGGCATCATCTCAAAGCCGGCCCTTGTCAAGGACAAGGAGATTGTCTTCTGTGGCAGAAAGAAAGAAAGAAAAAGGAAAGATGATTCAGTCTGCACTCCAAATCCCTCAGTTCATTATCTGAAGCTGGGTAGCATGCTTCATCATGAGTCTTCTGGAACTGTAGTTGGCTATTATGTTGGTGAAAGGTTTGAAGCCTTTCAAATTTCATTATCTTAAAAAATATTACTGTTATTATAAAAATCATTCTTCTAGTTCTTCTCATTTCATTTTCCTTAATTTCATACAAGTCTTCCCATGTTGTTCTGCAACCATCCCCTTTGTCAGTTCTTATTTCAGAAGAGTACTTCATCACATTCATGGACCATAACTTTTTCAGCTAGTCCTCAGTTTATGGGTATCCCTTCATTTTCCAATCCTTTCCCACCACAAAATGAGTGTCTAAAAATATTTTTTATGTATAAAAGTCCTTTTCTTCCTTCTTTGAACTATATGAAGAATAGAACTAGCTGTGGTATCACTAGGTAAAAGAATGGACTCAGGGCCATAACTCTTTGGACAGAGTTCCAAATTGCTTTACAAAATGTTTGGATCAATGTACAGCTCTGCCATACTTTCTTAAAAACAGGAATGAGGGAGTTGTGTATCTTATGAAAAGTCTACTCTTCATAAAAGGTGATGATTTTTGTTATTCTTATTATTTATGTGGATAACTATTTTCATAGTTTTCCCAATATTTTACAATCAGTGACAAATGTTGGAGGAGATGTGAAAAATTGAGACACTCAGGCACTGTTGGTGGAGTTGTGAACTGACACAGCAATTTAACTACTAGGTTTGTATACCAAAAGAGACCAAAACAAAAATAAATGAAAAGGACCTGTATGCACAAAAATATTTATAGCAGCTCTTTTCTGCTAGCAAAGAATTGGAGATTGAGGGGATGTCTATCAGCTGGGGAATGGCTAAAGAAACCGTCATATATGATTGTGATGGAATACTCTTGTGCTATGAGAAAATGATGAGCAGGATATTCTCAGAAAAAAATGGAAAAATTTATATGACCTGAAGTAAAGTGAAATGAGGAGAACTGGGAGAATATTGTAAAAAGGAACAGTAATATTCCAAAATGAATTGTGAATGACTCAGCAATATAATGATCCAAGACAAATCTGAAGGACTTATGATATAAAATGCTATCCATTCTCAGAGGAAGAAATGATGGACTCTGAATATAGATTGGAGCACACTTTTTTAAACTTCCTTCCTTTCTTTCTTTCTTTCTTTCTTTCATATTTTGCTTAGGTTTTTTTGGTCTATGTTTTTTTTCACAACATGACTAATACGGAAATATGTTTTGCATGACTACACATGTATAACCTATATAAAAAAGCTTGCATCCTAAATGAGGAGGGCAGGGATGGAGGGAGAGAATTTGGAACTCAAAATTTTTAAAAAGAATGTTAAAAATTTTTTTTCATATAATCAAGGAAAAATAAAACACATTTTTTTAAAAAGGAAGAGACCCCAGAGTAGATCACCTACAACCCATAGCTCAAAAAGATTGTTCTCAACAGGATACCTGACAAGATATCATTCATAACCTCTGCTTGTATTTTGAAAAACAGTGCATTTATGTAATCAATTTGATAATAAAAATAAACTTATGCATGAGACCATAACAATAATAATGATAAAATCCATAGTTTCACATGAAAAAAAGACTTTTAAGGCATCTTCTAAATGGGATAGCCAAAGCATTTACAAGTTTCTTAGCAGCATATGAAAATTTTACAAAAATGACCCATGTGTTAGTGCACAAATATATGGCATACAGATGTAAAAATGTACACATATTTAATCCATCCTTTGTAGACCCATAATGCAATAAAAATGATCATGAGCTCAGGAATTACAAACAAAAAACTAATAACCAAAAGGAGACTTAATAATGAAACCCTAAAAGGTGAATTTCTCCAAGAAAAATCAGAGAAACAACAAAAATTTATGTGAAAGAAAATGTTAATGATGATGATGAAACAATATACCAAAACTTCTGGGATACTGCTAAAGTAGTTAGGAGAGGGGGATTCATATCTCTACAATCAGCCATTAACAAAATAGAAATAGAGAAGAGTAAACAACAGAATTTGCTAGTAAAAAAATTAGAAATCCAAAAAGTAAACTAAAAAAGCACAAGGGAATGTATTCAAAATTAGAGGAGAAATAGATAAAGTGGGGAAAAAACTATAGGCAATAAATGAAACCTAAAATTGTTTCTTTGAAAAAGCAAGTAAATTTGATAAACCATTAACTATTCTGGTTTTTAAAAAGAGGGGAAGAATTCAAATCAATGAAATAACAAATTAGCAAGTTGAAATCTCAACAAAACTAAAATAAAAGAATAATTACAACATTATAAACAGTTTTATAATAACACAATTGAGAATAGAAAAAAAATAGAGGAACAAATTAAAGAATATAAAATACCTAAACTATCAAAAGGTCAAACTGAAATCTTAAATAACTCAATTTCAGAAAACAAAACAGATCTAGCTATAAAGAAACTATCGAAGAAGAACACTCCCGGTCCTCATGGATTCATAGGAGAATTATACCAAGCTTTTAAAGAACAGTGAGTACTAAAGCTTCCCAAACCATTCTCCAAAATTAAGAAAAAATGTCCCCTACCAGAATTCTTGTGTGATGCAAATATATTCCTAATATCAAAACTTTGAAAAGATAAAACACAGAGTAAAAAGCTATAGGCCAACATCATTAACAAATATGCACTCAAAAAATTTAAACAATATTCTGCACACACACTACAATTGAACCAAGAAATTAATCATAACTAAAAGAGATTTTTCCTAGGGATGCAAAGACAGTCAAATATTAGGGAAATCATCAATGTAATTAGCCAATTAAAACCAAAACACCCCAAACAAAATGATTATCTCAATAAATGAAGGAAACGTCTTTGACAAATTTTAGCGACACTTTTTTTGCTAAAAACCCTATCAACATAGAGGACTAGCAAGATGTTTTTAAATATCATAAAATACATCCATCTAAAAACAAAAACAAGTATCATATACTATGGGGTTGCACTAGAAACTTTCTCAAGAAATTCAGTTCTAAAATAAAGATGCCCACTCTTTCCTGTATCATTTGATAGAGTTCTAGAAATGCTAGAAACAGTAATAAGATAAGACAAAGAAATCAAAGGCATAAAGAAAGGTAAAGAGAAGATAAAAGTATTTCTAAATGCTGATGATATGATGATGTATTTGACAAATCTTCAGAAACCAACAAAGATACTCATCAGGACAGGATGGTTGAAGGTAATAAAATGAACTCTCAAAAATGAACTGTATGTGTGCATAATAATAAAAATATCCAAAAAGTTGTAACAGAAAAGGAAATGCCATTGCAAATAACTTCAAAATGCATAAAATATCTAGAGATTGATCTATCAGAGCAAACAAATATTTGTATAGTTTCAATTACAAGGGGCTCCTCAAAGAAGTAAAGAAAAACAGAAATAGCAAGATAAATATTCAGGGATCATGGCTAGGCCATTCCAACAAAATAAGTGTGACAATACTACCAAAGCTAATTTAAACATTTTATGCTATACCAATCGAGTTGCCAAAATGATACTTTATAGAACTTGATAAACAATATAAAAAGTAATTCAGAGAATCAACAGATTTCAAATATCAAATGAAATGATGAAAAGAAATAGGGATGAAATGGGAATAGCACTTGGTGACCTCCAGCTATATTGTAAGTTAGCAATAATCAAAACCAACTGGTAATGATTTTAAAAAAAGAGAGTGATCCATCAGTGGAATGGACTAGACAAGAGAGAATCAGAAACAATAGGACTCCATGGACCAGCAACTGATTAAAAGGAAAACATAAATTACCTAGGAATAAATTGCTGGGAAAACCAATACCTTCAAAATTGAAACATGATCTTCAGATCATATACTTACACACAGCTATTGGTAAGAGATGATATCTTAACAAGAAATAGAGCCATTTATTTTTTAAAAAATTGAAAATTTTCATTACATGAAACTGAAAAGCTTCTGCAGAAATAAAATTAATGTACTTTGGTTAAGAAGAAATGTGATTAAATGGGAAATAATCTTTTTTATCAAATTTCTCTAATAAGGATTTGGTATCCAAGATATAGAAACAACATACATATATATACAATACATATGATTAATAGCCATTCCACTATAGATAAGTGGTCAAAAGACATGTGCAAATAATCCTGAAAAGAAGAATTTCAGAATGTTCAAAACCACATGAAAGAATACTCTAAATCACTAATAATAAGAGAAAGACAGATCAAAGCAACCCTGAGGATTTATTTCATACTCTGCAAATTAGCAAAGATGACAAAGATTGACAGCAGTCAGTGTTGCCGGGGTTGTGAAATGATAAACAGACTAGTGCATTGTTGGTGAGGCAAAGTGATGGGATAAGCATTTTGGAAAATAGTTTGGAATGATACAAATTAAGTGATTAAAATATCTATACCGCTTGAATCAGAGGCTCCATTACTAGAGTCCATTACCCTCAAAAGCATTTGTTCAATAGAAATCCCAATATACACCAAAATACTAGACCTTTTGTGATAGTAAAGACCTGGAAAGAAAGCAGCAGCCCATTAACTGGTGAATGCCTAAACAAATTGTAGTACATAAGTGTAATGGTATGTAACTGTGCTATAAGAAATGATGTATGTGATGATTAGAAAGATGCTTGGAAAGATCTATGTGAATTTATGCAGAGTGAAGTAAGCAGAGTCAAGAAAAATACAAACAATGATTACAACAATGTAAATGGAAAGAACAATCGCACAAAAAAAAAATAAAAGTGAATGTTACAGAAGTATAAATATCAAGCATGTCTCCAAAAAAATGTAAGACGACACCCTAAATATCCCAATTTGTGAATTTATGAGATTTAGAGCTGTTATAGGTTATACAAATATTTAGACTTTTACAATATATTAATTGATTGTGCTGATTCTTTTTGTCTAAATGAAGTACTATTTGATATAAGAGATGGATATTGAGGTGAAAAGGGTGGTGGATATTGGGGATAAGTACCATGATGTCAAAAACAAATGACACCAATAAACACTTACTTTAAAATTTGTAAAAACAGTTCTCAGACTCTGACTTATTAGATTTCTTCTATTACCTCTTAAGATAGGTCAAAATGGATACATGACCTAAACATAAAGACAGATTTTACAAAAAAAATTAGAAGAACACAGAACATATTATTTATCATACTTATGG
>NW_020943882.1:0-1107 GCF_900497805.2 Vombatus ursinus
AATCCATTCTAATGATTGTTTTTTTCTTCTTCTTTGATGCTTACTTTCTTGGGTTATCGTTTGAGACCTGCTATTGTTATGCCTCTTTCCCCACTTTTTTCATCATTTCCCTTGAGACTTTGACTTTTTGTTTTGCCAGATGTTTTTTTTTATTATTATTATTGCTTTAAGGTTTATAAAGTAATCCTTGTGTAGCTTGATTGCTATGCAAATGAGTAAGTAAATTATTTTTGGAAGTGTTCTTGTTTTAATTATATTAGCACGACCCAAGCATCAGTGATGAATGTCTCTCCAACTATTTACATCAGTTTATTTTTGTGAAGACTATTTTTTGGTGTATTCACATAGTTAATTTGTCTTTTTAAAGATGGACTCTCAAATATGCCATCCATTCTGTGGATATTTTGAATATATTTTTTCTTTCTATCTCTTCATACTGCATTTTGTTATTATGTACAGAAAACCTGATGAATTGGTGAGTTCATTTTATTTCATCCTACTTTGGTAAAGTTGTTGTTTTCACATGACTTTTTAGTTGAATTTCTAGCATTAGAGATAAGAGTTTAGTTGAATCACTAGCACTCAGGGTTGGGGAACCTGAGGCCTTGAGGCCACATGTGGCCTTACAGGTCCTTGGGTGTGACCTTTTGACTGCGTCCAAGTTTTACAGAACAACTCCTTTTTTTAAGGATCCCCTCTTAAAACCCTCCAGAGCCACATGTGGCCTCGAGGCCACAGGTTCCCTACCCCTGAAGAGCACCATTACATCTGCAAAATGTGGCAATTTTGTTTGTACTTTATCATTATTCCAATTTCTTTTTCTTATATTGTTGAAGCTAAAATTTCTTCAAACAAATCAAATAATAGTAATAATAATGGAAACTCTTGCTTTATATCTGATCTTATTGGAAAGTCTAGCATTTTCTCTGTTCTTGTTCCTGGTTTCCATTTCCTTCCACATATCTATTCAGAAAGGACTGTCAGGTTTCAATACTATCATTCAATGCTCTGCAATTTGCTATCCCTGATTTTAGGGCAGTGGATAGGATTCTGTTTACATTGAGTGAGGCTTCCATGATTAAGGCATCTTAAAGACTCTGTTCTTAG
>NW_020943883.1:0-2252 GCF_900497805.2 Vombatus ursinus
CCATCAACACACCCAGACTGGTGAGTTTGGGGATGGTGGTCTCCTGAGGTTGGAGGGAATGAGTATTTGGGGGAGACCAGGGGCCTCAATTTCCAAATCTGTGAATCTAAGGACTTGGCTTGATTTAGACTAATCCTGGCTCCCTGTCTCTGTCCCTCCCCCACCCCTCACCAGTGACTTCACATGGACAGATTCCAAGAAGGTAGGGAGACTCAGCTGATTTTCTCCAATCTCTGGTCTAATATTCTGAAGCGACCCAGCATCAGCCACAATGAGTACGTTGGATCTCAGCCTGACTTTCTCCCTGCCTCCCACCCCCATCCTGTTCTCTCCACAGATTCCCAGATTGCCTGTGTCCTTCTCAACATTGCTTTTCCTATAACCCTGGATCCCCTCAAGAGGAGTCTGCTTGTAAGTGAATCAGACAGGAGGGAGGCAGCTGCTCACACACCAACCAAAGCTTCTCTTCTCCACCAGATATACAGACTAAAAAATGGAGACAGAGAGGGATGGCTGTGAGTTAATCCTGTCCCTGAGAATCCTGGCTTGTCTTTGATACCAATCTCATCATAGAAACTTTCATTTTTTTTTTCATTTCACAGAAACTGTCTTTCCCCATCTCATCTCCCTTTTCTAAACTCTCTTTTCTCCCCCTCAACTCCCATTTTCTCCCTTAGTGACTACTCAAACTTTTAATTCCCTTTCAGGTCCCAGAAAATGAAGACCCCCCAGGAAATTACCTACATCCAGTTGAATAAAGGGATCCTCAGTGAGGCACAGATAGGATTCCCTTCTAAGCCACCACTAGAACCCACCATATATGCTACTATTGCCATGCATCGTGGGGCTGAGCAGGAGCCATCACTGCAAAGTGAACATGTCATCTATGGCCAGGGAAGAAGAAGTAATCAAAATTAAATTCCTTATCCTATGTGGAACATCTTGTAGGTAGGACACATCTGGTAGCAAGATGGCATAGAGCACTGGACCTGGAGTCTGAATGTTGTTGTTGTTTAGTCATTTTTTAGTCTTGTCAAACTCTTTGTTACCCCATTTGGACTTTTCTTGGCAAAGACAAGAAAACCCTTTGGCAAAGGGGTTTGCTGTTTCCTTCTCCAGCTCATTTTGCAGATGACGATATGAAGCAAACAGAGTTAAATGACTTGCTCTGAGTCACACAGCTAGCAGGTGTCTGAGGTCTGATTTGAACTCATGAAGATCATCAGTCTTCCTGACTCTAGGCCTGACACTCTGTGCACCATCGCACCACCTAGCTGCCCTGGACTCAGAATGACCTGAGTTAGTCAGGGCAATTCTCTAAACCTTTGTCTCAGTTTCCTCAACTGTAAAATGGGAATAATAATAGCACCTCCCTCTCAGGGTTGCTGTGAGGCTCAGGTCAGATAATGTACCTAAAGCATTTTTCAAACCTTAATAGAAATGCTGGATCTTATTGTTATTATTGTTAAAGTTTTGTTATCTGCTCCTAATTTCATTTGGTCTGTGTTGCAAACTCTGGAAGCACATATCTTTTCTCTTCTTGGAACAATAATTTAAGGAGCAGAGTTGAAAAAATATAAGATGGCTTTTTAGCATCCACAATATTGTGTTCCCAATAACTTCCAATAGAGGGTCATACTCAATGTATGTTTAATCTTTCTCTTCTCTGGGAGGTTTAAGGGGAATCATAAAACATGATGATGTTGACACAGAATCAAACTCAGGAGGGAGAGGCATGGGGAAGAGCAGTGCCCTGTAGCCCAATAAGGTAAATGGAGCTCCTTGGCCTGGCATTTAAGGCTCTCAGCATCTCACATACTCCTTATCTTTACTCTGACCAAGCTTAGCTCTTCCTAAGCTGAAGGAACCTTGCCAGCAAGTAAGAGGATTGAGGCAAATCCACAGTAGGTGGTGGGGAATGGACATTTGGCATTTCTTCACCACGGACATTCCTAATCCAAGATCTATCAATCACATCTGAGAGGCTGTCCCTATTTCCTTAGCCCTCGTCTCCCTCTGTTGTTTTGCAGTCGTGCCTGACTCTTCATGCCACCACTTGGAGTTTTCTTGGCAAAGATACTGTATGGGTTTGCCATTTCCTTCTCCAGCTTCTCCATAAAAAAGCGGGGTTGGGACGTATCTACTGGGACATGAAGGAGTGTACATGGCTGCCCATTGTATTTCCTTCCAAGAAGTAACCAAGTTTTTTCAAGGAGAAGGGGCCACAAGGTGGAGGGATCTTCTAGGGTGAG
>NW_020943884.1:0-4927 GCF_900497805.2 Vombatus ursinus
GCATTAAGCTTTTCCAGGGAGAATCTGTCAGAACTTGTATTCCTCTGGCATATCTTGTAAGGCCGCAGAGCTAGCCACCTGCATACAGTTATGAGGTGATGGACTAGGACTTTATAAAGTATCCTTGTCTATGATGTTTTGAAAATGAGTTTATATTCTAAATCAGTATTGCCCTTTGTTTCCAGGTCTCTATGTTTAGAAAGAATATGCCTACGGCATACTGGGGGCAATGGGGAAGCTTATGGTATATTCCCTATGCTCATTGCTTTTTATTTGCTGGAATTCTATAGGAAATGGCCAAATTCAATGTCATTTCCTTTATTCATTTTCCATTTTTCCATTTCAAAACTTTGTTTTAACAGTTCAAATTAGAATTACTGTGATGGTCCATTATGGCTTTTCATCTTTATCCTACTATTTTAGTTGTTAGTAGAACTCCTGACCTTTGCTCTAACTAATAAGTGGTCTCACAAATGATAAAATTGATTTTCACACTACTAAATAGACATTTCTTTTTTTCACATGCACAGTCATTCAAAATATATTTCTATATTAGTCATATTGTGAAAAAAAAAACACAGCCCCTCCCCCCAAAAAAACCACAAGAAAAATAAAGCTTGGAAAAGTACATTGATACTGATCCAACTGCATCAATTAGAGAGGTCTCAGGAATCCCCTAGTACACTGGAAAGACCCAGATAGGAACATGGGTTTAGAGGGAAAAGGAAATTTAGTCTAATCTCATTTTATAATCAAGGTAACTGAGGCAGAGAGTTAAGTGACTTACTTAAAGTTACATAGTAGTAAACAGCAGAGCCGGGATTTATACTAACATTTTTGGATTCTAAATGAAATTTTTTTTTTTATTTCCTAATTTTACAGGGCTCCTCTTGGCCAAGAAACTGCAAAGAAGGGGCTATTGAAAAATTGTTGACACCTTGTATTTATCTAAAGCTCAACTAACAGTAGGAATTTTCCACAGCAAATTCCAAACTGTGTAGTAGCTTTGGAGGATGAATACACCCTCGAGAGACTGGGTGGTGGTGGTGGTAAAGCAGAAAGCAAAGAATATGGTGCTCTCCAGGTATTTCTCTTCTTTAGATCCAGTCTGACTTTAGCCAAGACATTCTTTTTTTCTTTTTTAAAAGAATGTTTTTATTTTATTTTTCTTCACTACATGTAAAAACAATATTTAACAAATATTTTTAAATTAAATTTTTTATTTTTAAAATTTATTTATTTATTTTATTTTTAATTTATGTAATAAAACAAGTATTTCCATAGCATGGCATAATAAAAAAGGTGATTGCACATGAAGTTGCAAATGTACTATGTACTACTTGTCATGCCTTTTGAATATACAACAAAGTTAAAAATATATAACAAGCTTCTTTTTTCTTCCCTCCTCCCCCACTATCACCCTAGAGATGGCCACCAATAGATACAAATGTATATATCTATATCTATATATATGTGTGTGTACACATACATTTACATATATACACAGATGTAAAATTATTTTATACATACTTCTATTTATCAGTTCTTTCTCTGGATGCAGATAGCATCTTTCTTCTTATGTCCTTTATAGTTAATTTGAGTATTTCTAATAGTCAAAATAACTTATTCATTCAAAGTCATTCTTAAAACAGTATTACTGTTACAGTATACAATGTTCTCTTGGTTCTGCTCATTTCACTCTTCATTGGCCAGGACATTTTAAGGAAACTATGAACTCCAGACCTGGTTTCAGTGTGTAATAGCTCTTTTCCAATGTTATCTCCTATTTATCTCCTTGGGAAAGGGGCCTGTTTAAAAAAAATATATATCCTATAGCACCTGGCATGGTTCTGTGTGCATTATAGTTACTCAGTACTTATTTGTACTTCAAATAGTTGAATGACTGTCTATTTTTGGATGGAAGTTGATCTGGAAGTGAAGTGACATGTTTTAGTTTCTTATTATGCTGATGAAGGCTTCATTCCATCAGGTCAAGTCTCTATAGGCTATAATTCTGTGAAGGTCCAAACTAAGTATAGCAGTAAGTGACCTATCTGTATTTAGGGTGATTAGGGAACAGGGCCTGCTCTACAAAGTGACATTCCCTCCAGTGTTAAAATGGAACTATGATTAGGTTTCAGAAACACTTGATACCTTCAGCATTCAAAAAGATTCACTATTGTTAAAAGCAATGCATGTGTTTTAAAAGTTAAATTCTCTTTCCCCGCAGAACTGTAGTTGTTTTGATCACTTTAGGTACTGGAAATTAAGTAAATGAAGAATGGGGGATAGAGGGAAATCATATAATTCCTATTCCTCCAGATAATATCTGAATGTTTAAGAATATGGCTGTCCAGAGGAACTGGTGCCTATTTTTCACAATGGGTTTCTAACCAACACCAGGTGTTCATCCTGGGGTGATAGAATAGAATATTTTTCCTAGGGCTTCCTTTGTAAATCAATTGTGTTTGAAGAAAAGACCAGATCAAAGCAGTACTTAGTATTACACTTCCTGAAACTGATAGCAGACTCAGATTGCTGTTCTATTCTAGGAGAACAAACCAAAGTGAAAGTAAGAGCAAGAAACTTAACTCTGTGACTGTAAGTGCTGAGTTTGGGTCCCTCAAGTGACATTATCAAGAGCCATGATCTCTAAACTTTTTCCATGCACCCATATCAGGTAAAAAAATTTTGAGCATATATTCCCAATATGTCATTATTTACTTATTTAGAAATGATACATGTGCATAATTATGAACACAATAAAAGAGAAAGATGAAATTAAAAGACTAAAATAAACATGAAATAATATTTGATCATAGAGTCAAAAGGGAATTTGTTTAGTAGGGGAATGACTCGGTCATAACTGTTATTTAGAGAAATCACTTTGTCAGCTTTTTGGAGGAAGGCTTGGTGTTGGGGAAACTTGACTTGGGCAAGGAGACCAAGCAGAAGTCTATCCAAGTAGTGGTGATAGGGGCCGAAACTAAGGTGGAGGCTGTGAGTCGAGAGGAGACAAATTTGAGAGATGTTATGGAAATAGAAATGATAAGATTTGGCAACTGACTAGATGAAGTGTGGGATGAAGGGGAGTGGATAGTCAAAGACGACACTGAGGTTGTGAACATGGGTGATTAGAAGGATAATGATACCCTTGAGAATAATAGAGAAGTTTGGAAGAGGGAGGAAAGATACTATAATGAGATCTGACGTGAAGTCACAACCCATCCAAGCCTGCTGCTCCCATGCAACTCATGCTGTACTACCCGAAACAAAAAGTGGAGCATGGAACTCTTTCTAACTCATTGGTCACTGCCCCAGAGCACAGAGCTCCTTTTCTAAAGGGTACCTGCCACAATTACGAGGTGATGCTGTTGTTTGTCCTTCATTTTTCAAAGAGGACCAATGACATCATGGATGATGTCTTTACTTGTATGTGAGTTGGATTTAAGTGAGGCAGAGTTGTGCAAAGTCATCAGCCTCGCTGTCTCTTCCTGAGTCATTGAGGTCCAGTGGCAAGACAAAAGTCAAGATGACTGGTGATAGCCCAGGATACAGTGGATGACCTTTGCATCTTTGATGCCTGACCAAGCTTTAAGCACTCCGCAGCTCCTGCTTCAGCCATTTTCATGGCTATTAGAAAAAAAATGTTCTCATCCACCCATTCAGTCAAGGGAAGTCTACATGCTTGGGGTAGACACCCCCCTTAACTCACCAATGGATTTGAGGATTTCAGTTACCCTCAACCCAGTTTAGCCTGTCTGCCAAGATTGTTTTCCCGAGTTGTGATCACTACATATGTTACAGCTACTTGGAGCCACAGGTAAGAGTTGGATGAGGGTGAACATCAAAGGTGGCTGAACAGTTCTAAAAAGGGCTCAGCAAGCTCTCACACTAGAGGTGCTAGTCCTTAAACACCCTTCGTACCCATACAGAGGCAGATGTAGAGGTAGCAGGGTGAGCTGTAGGAGAGACTGGAGTGCAGGCTGGCTCTCAGAGCTAGACGCTGAAGAGGTGGACTAATGCTCATTGTCCTCTATAAAATGGGAGGCATCCATAGCATAAGGCATATCTTGACAGGGTTATCCCTGGGTGAGTTGAAGAAAGGCTAGTGTTATAGAAAACAAAGTGAAATATGGGGTTTAATATAAGCAACAGCAATTAGTTAGAATACAAGGACAGCTTAAAGAGGTCACACACTACTCTTTCAGAACACATGGATTGTAAAAGGTTAAGGAGGGGAGTCAGTTCATTAACTTGTGCCTTTAGAAGTGAAGAAATAAATTGCACTTTCTTGAGAAAGAATTGTATTTCCTGCTGAAGACCTGCCAGATATTTTCTACTCTTAGGAAGTCATACTAGCTTGATAACATTGTTTATAGCAGCAAGCTCCACAATGTCATCTGGTGGACTTTATAATTTTACAATTATTGGTGGAAGTCTTACAAAACTGACTTTTTCCGCTTCCTTTTGAGGTATGGCTTTTAAAGAAGCATCTACGGGAACCACATGGGGACCCCCTCTAGCAATGAGCTTTAATAGCTTTGTCACCACAAACTGTGCAATGGTCCCACTTGAGCAACTCCAAATCCTTATGCATGAGTTTGGAAAGAACAGCAGTTAGGTGAGGAAATCCAATCAAGTGTGGAAAAGATAAAGCACCCTGTGGGTCCCTGGGCTCCAGCCTCAGAGGAGGGAGTCCTAAGGACGTAATGACTTGTACAGATTTCCATGGAATCCAGGTAGCTGAAGTTCTTTCTCTACAATCCATGGCCATAGCAGGCAAGACCATAACAAAATAGTAGATAGAATAATATCCAAGGGAATTTGGTCAAATGTTGGGGAAGGGACATAACTGAGGAGATAGCAGAGATGTGATCCATCTCCATGGTAAATCTAAGGCTTGCCTCATCATAAAAAGGGGGAG
>NW_020943885.1:0-7708 GCF_900497805.2 Vombatus ursinus
TAATTCTTAGTGAGAGGAGGAAGATCAACATCAGGAGGAATCAGGAAAGGCCTCACATGTAACTATATTGGGATTTCCTTCTATTACATAAGAACCCAATAAAAATGGAGAAGACAAGAAACAAAGACCCAACCAATGACACTGGTATGTACCTCTGTTAGCCTTTTGCTTTTACCTTATCTTTTGAACTACACTAGACTTACTGACTCTTGATCACCTTCTTAGAATTCCAAACACCTTTTAGCCTGAATTTGTTGTTCCAGCCTCTTGATTTCCTGATACTTTGCCTAGTCTAACTAGATTAATCCATGCTATTCCAACTAGCTATTTGATTGACGATTACTGACCTTTGCCCCTCACCATCATGGTTTCTTCACTTGAGCCATTTTCCATTATTCCACCATGCCCATACATTTCCATCCTCCTCCATTTTCCACTTTTTGCTCTGTGAACCATTATCAGAGCAATGCTACTATTGTTTCTGAAAAGAATGAGCTAATTAACTGACCATTTACACGACCTTCCAGGCCAAATAATCCTTGCTTGGCTACCATCCCCTCACTTGTGTTATCTCCCCCTATTAAAATTTGAGCTCCTTAAGAATAGAGATTGTCCTGTTTCAAAATTTGTATCCTCAGGATTTATCATAGTGCCTGGTACACAGCACCTGCTGAATAAACCTCCATCCATCCATCCATCCATCTATCCATCCATCTATCCATTCTGGAATGATCAGACTTCTGACTTTGATTCCAACTTTTACAACCCACAGCACTGCCTGACCCCAACTGATGTAGTCCTTGAGCCCTACAAACCTGACTTTATTCTATACATCCATGTCTTCTTGGCTTTAATATTTCCTCAGGATTACCCCACAAATGAAAATGCATGAGCATCAAGTCCAAAGGAATATAGTTAAATTTTCACTTGTACCATGACCTGATTTCTATTGGGCCTGCCCTATCTTCTGGCCAGAAAGCTTACTTTATCCATTTGATTTTCCTCCTGAGGTCCTGAACCCTAAAAGGTCAAATAAGTTTTTGTTACTCCAGCTATTGGGGCATGGCACCAAGCCTTCATTTCAGAACTGGAACAAAGGTTTAAAACCTTTATGGATGGGTTTAACTGCTACTGTTTAAATGAGGGTTCTGAAGAATAAAAGGTACCTACACTATTGAAATGGATTCCCACTTCCTTTGTCCTGCTTTTCTCCACCAGAGCAGCTGTTCTCTAGATAAACCAACCCCTGACACTTAGAGACTTTAAAATATATTCACACATCTTCTGAATCAGAGTTAAGGTCCCTGGGTAGACTTCCCCTCCACAGCTGATAATGGAGAAATCACAAAAAGCACAAAATTATTATTTAGATGAGTCTTTTCTAAACAAAATAGGCAAAGTGATCAAATGTTCTTTACCGTACAAATACTTTTTGACCCAAATAAAAACATATTCATTAGTCAATCTTGTTAACCAGTCCAGATTTGTGTCTGATTTACATTAGCTTATCCATTGCTTTTGATTCTAAATCAACAAATGATGGACCTGAATTATAGCCTGGTAAAACTGACTCTATATGAAGACCTTACAAATTTTAAATTTATGTTTAAAAGCAATACTTCTGACATACTTGCTTTTTTAAGTGTCACTTATCGTTCTTATATGACAATAAAGCTTATTTTTTTTCAATGCTGGGTTTAGGTTTTCTAAATAATTGCATTTTTAAATGCTGAATAATGAGAAGCTACATATGCTAATGACTTTGTAGTATGCATTAAATATATTTCCATTAGTCTTATGCTCAGTTAGATTCATGCCTCTATTTTTATTAGCCTGTAGTCAGTTCATTTTCCTGGCTAGTGTGCACTGAGTGTTAATGAGTCTGAGAACAAGGGCGCAGGTTTTGCTCCCCCTGTAGACAAGTTACATTCTTCTTCTTCAATGGACATCAATTGTACTTAATCCTGACCAGTTGTTAATGCACCCAGGCCATTGACCACAAGGAAAGAATGTAATTGGATCAATGCGATACACCACAATTACTGGGGAGAAAACACTTGAAATGCATATTTTGCTAGAAGTAGTTAGTAGTGTTATCTTTGTGAATTAAGTACAATATATATTCTTGTAAACTTTTATAGATCTTTATGCAAGTAGAGTAATGAATGATAGACTGAAATTTCTTTTCTTTTTTTTTTTAATCGATCATGTTAGCTTTCCTTGGGAAGGCAGATGAAGTATAGTGGAAAGAATCCTGGGTGTGGATGCAAAAAAAAAAAAAATAAAAGCAGGTTTAAGTCTCAGTTGTGTGCTTACTATTTGCCTGACCTTTTCCCTTCACACAGCACTTTGTTTTGTACCCCTTTATCACAATGATCATGAATTATTGTGCAGCATAATTATTTTTGTGTATGTCATCCTACTGCTAGTCTATAAGCTCCAAGAGTTCCCACAGGTTCAATTATCATCTCTCTGAGATAACTCTCAAACCTATATCATCAACCCTAATCTTTCTCCTAAATTCCACTCTCATATTATCAATGGCAAGCTGGACAGCTCCACCTGTGTATCCCAGAGGCATCTCAACATATCCAAAGTCCATCTTTCTCACCAACTTCCCAGCCATTCTTCCTGACACCTAGGTCTGTAACCCTGAAGACATGCTTTCCTCTCCCTGAACCCCCATATCCAATCCACTGCCAAGCCTTGTCAATCACACTTTCACAATATTTTTCACACCCCTTTTGCACTTGTTCTTCACCCTCTTCAACTCTCACCTAGAATACTGAAATAGTCATTTGGTCTCATGGTCTCCAGCCTACCCCCTCTACAATTTATCCTCCACACAGATGGCCAAAGTGACATTGCTAAATCACAAATCTGACTGTAGTGTGTGTGCGCACATACACACACACACACACACACACACACACACACAATATTCAATGATTCACTAATGCCTAGCCCTCTTGAAATGATTTGTGTTTGAGAGAGAGCACAGTGAAATGGATAGAGAGCTTACCTGGGCCTTCTGATCAGAAAGACTGAGATTCATGTCTTGCCTCTGACACAGAATGATTGTATTACCTTGAACAATCTACTTATATGCTCCCTTCTCTTCTTTTCCTCTCTTTCCACTGTCACTACTCTGACTGAAGCCCTCCTTATCACTTGGACTACTGCAATAGCCTGCTGGTTGGTCTCCCTGCCTGAAGTCTCTCCCCGATTCAGTCCACTCACCATTGGGCAGTAAAATTGATCTCCCTAATGTTCAGCTCTGATCATGTCATCCTTCTACTCAATAACCTCTGGTGGCTCTCTATCATCTCTAGGATCAAATATAAAATCCTCTGGCTTTCAAAGTTCTTCAAAACCTGGTCCATTCTACATTTCCAGTCATCCTCTCCTTTACTTACCTCCATGTGCTCTGCAATCCAGTGACAACGAACTCCTTGCTGTTCTTCAAATATGACGATCTATCTCCCAATTCTGTGCATTTTCATTGGCTTTCCCCCATTCCTGAAATTCTTTCCCTCCTCATCTACACCCTTCAAGTTTTCCTGGTTTTCCTCAAGTCCCAGCTAAAATTCCACCTTCTGCAAGAAGCTTTTTCCAATACATCTTAATGCTAATACCATCCCTCTGTAGTTTATCTGCAATTTATCCTGTATTTATCTTGTTTGTCCATAGCTGTTTACACACAGTCTCTCCTATTAATCTGTGAGCTCCTTGAGGGTAGGGACTACTTTTGTCTTTATAGCTATATCTAGTGCTTAGCCCAGTGCCTGGTGGATAGCAAGCTCTCAAGAAATGCTTATTGACTAGACTTAACTTCTCAGAGCCCCTACACTATAGTCTATAAGACTCTAAGTTACAGGACAGTTGCCAATCTTATTCCAATGAATACCATAGGTTCTGGCCACCTTCCTCGAAAAAAAATTTAACTATATTTTGTTAATTGTGTACATGTTGCATGCCCCAGTAAAATGTAAACTTCTTGAATAAAGGCATTTGAATTCTTTTACTTTTGTCTTTTTATTCCCAGAACCTAACAGAGTTCCTTGTGTACAGTAGGTGTTTAATATATGTTTGTTGAATTGAGTAGAATGAGGGTAGGTATTATTTCTATATAATTTTCTTATTTTTCCCAGGTCCTGGTATTCAGCCCTATATGAAGTAAATTTTCTGTCTCTCTCTCTCTCTACTGTTATAGATATAGATATATGTACATATATACACACTATATATATATTATATATGTACACACACAGATACTATACAGACATATAGATACATGTAAATATATACATATACACACATGTGTCTATATGTATGTTTGCATGTGTGTGTATGCTTAGGCTATGCCAATATAATAAAACTATAATCTTACCAAAGTTAGTGTATGGATTTAATGTTATACCAATCATGTCACCATAGGGATAATTTATAGAACTAGATATAATAATAACAAAATACATTTTGCAGGGGTTCTTAGCTTTGTGTGTGTATGATAAACCCTTTTGGTAGTTAGGTGAAGCTTATGGATCTCTTTTGAGGATAATGTTTTAAAATAATTAAAAGAATTGCTCTTTCAGTTAGAAGATAGTGAAAATAAAGATATATTTTGAACCACCCAAGTCCATGGACCCTTGGAAATCCTTAGCTTTAGGACCTCCTCGTTTATAGAAATAAAAGATCCAAGATATCAAGGGAAATCATGAAAAAGGTAGAAATGAAAGGGGAATAGCAATGTCAGACTTCAAATAATATCAGGTAAACCATTTGGTACATGCAAAAAAAATAGAAAACATGCAAGACAAGCAAGAATCAGCAATAATTGAATTCAATAACCCAATGTTTGATAAACCTGAAAACATTACCTAGGGAAAAGCTTCCTCTTTGATGAGAAGTGCTGGGGAGAAATGGAAAACACTCTAGCAGAAATTAAGGTTAGACCAACATTTTACATAATTTTCCATAATAAATTCAAATTGAATATATGAACTGGGTATTAAAGATCACACCTTTAAAAAATTAAGAGAGAAGCAGACTACAGGTCTTTCATAACTATGGGTAGGGGATGACTTCTTAACCAAACAATGGATAGAAGCAAGACAAATGATAAGATAGATGATTCTAATTATATGAAATTGAAAGGCTTTTATATAAGCAAAACTAATACATCTGAGATAAGAAGGGATGTGCTCAACTGGGGGAAAAGTCTTTGTATCAAATATATAGGTAATTCAGAAATAAATAAGATGAAACACTATTCTCTAACAGAGAAGTGATCAATAATGTGAACAAACAGTTCTCAAAAGAATTGCAAACTACAAATAACCATATGAGAAAATGTTCTGAATTACTACTAATAAAAGAAAGAAAACCAAACCTGAAGTTGCACCTCACATTCAGAAAACTGGCAACAGTGACAAAAGGCAAGAACAGTCAATGTTGGAGGAATTATGGAAAGATAGGCACACTGATGCATTGTTTGTGGAGCTGTGAATTGTTATAATGTGGAATTATGCAAATAAAATGACTAATATGTCCATAATCTTTGACCCAGAAATTCTACTCCTAAGTATATACTTTAAGGAGGTTTTTAACAAACAAAAGACTCTATGTACCAAAATTTTTACGGCAGCTTACTTTGTTGTGGCAAAGAACAAGAATAAATTAGAAGTTCATCAACTAGGGAATGGTTAAATAAGTTGTGGAACATGGATATGATGGAATATTACTGTTCTTTGAGAAACAACAAAAGTGATGAAAAAAGAAATACAAAAAGACTTGCATGAACATGTATGAAGTATGAAAAAATATGAAGTATGAAAAAATATGAAGCAATATGAAAACATATGCATGATGCAAAGTTAATAGTAATAAGAGCCAGGGAAACAATATATTCAATGATTACAACAATGTCAATGGGAAAATAAAAACCACAAAGCAACCAAAACTGAATGTTGTGGAACATATATAAATATATTACAAAAAACAAGTTTGACCCCAAAGAAGATCTAAGATAAGACACTTCCCCATATTCCTTTGCAAAGGTGGGAATCCATGAGTGTGGAACATAACATATAATGTGAGGTTTTTTTTTCATTTGATTGATTTTACAGAATTTTCCCTCTTTTTTCTCTTAAAAAGTACAATTTATGGCTCTTGGGGAGAGAGGAGATGGTGATAATACAGGTGGAAATCTAAGTGATGTAAAAACAAAGGACACCAAAATTTTATTATTAAAACAAAAATAAGTATTTTGAATAGATTGTAAATGGGCAAATCACTTAAGTTCTCTGAGCCTGTTTTTTCATCTGTAAAATGGGGAATGATTTCCCAAAGTTCTCTTGTTGACTCTTGCTTCTGTTTACTTCTAATCCAGTTTTACTAATTATCTACAGTGCCAGCCCAAAATCTATGTATTCATAGATATATTCAATGATCTGCCCATCCAACTACATAGTATCATCTGGGCAATAAGCATTCTACAACCACTTTATTATTATTATTACCCAGAAATTCAATCTATTTGTTAAGTAATCAAAACTTAACCAGACCTTATTATACTTTCACAGTTTCAAAATAATGGTGCAACTGTCAACAGAGGACACAGTATTCTGACAAAGTATAATTATGAGTACTATGGACTATATTTTAAACTTTGTTTTCAGATGTACCTTTCCTTCTACCTGTTTTTTACATCCTTAAATATGCTAATTTCTGTGGCATATAACATAAAGTTAGTGTCACCAGATAAAATATTATGAAGAAATTTTCTAGAAGTCGCTGGTGAGATACAAGGACCTTATCAAGCACAGACAGTGTAGATGGTCATTGGAGGTCTATTGCCTGAAAGGTAACACCTGATAGTAAAGAATGAACAGTGTCTCACTGACACAGCAGGTGAGAGCAATTAGGAAATTCATGAATCAGCATCCTGTTTATGCTTTTATTGTAAAGAATCATTACTTCTTTCTTAATGGATTATTTGCCTGCTAAGACCTTACACGGAGATCATGAGTCAGTACATGAAAGTGCTAACAGACCTCTCCCAGACCTGATGAGTGCCAGAGTTGTATATTATTCCTCTTCACCTTCCCAGGTGACAATTAGCTAATCTGATAAACTAATGTGTTAATAACACTTAATGTGCTAATGGGAAACCCTAGGTTTCTCTCTTCCCTCCTGGACAATATGTGCATTTCAACAGCAGTCTTCTGGAGAAAATTGTTGGCATGTTTTCTGGTACAAAAAGAGTGACTGAGGGAGGAAATTTTAAGACACATATGAGAGGAAGGTGCCATGATGAAAAAGTGATAAGCGTGATCTATAGGTGTGGGGGGAGGAGTTTTCTTTATCCTTTAGGTGAAACTTTATAAAAACCATCCATCTATAATCAGGGTCAACCCTGCTCACAGTACTCTGTTGCTTGTCTTTAGAGATGCCTAGGGAAATAATTTCTAAGTCAGACTTGTAGGGAGGTATAACTCCCCTACTTTTTCTCACTTAACCTATGCAGGAAAGTTTCACTATAACTATTGTAAGTAATGGTAAAACCATGGTATCAGGTTCCTTGAACATGCCTTCTCTTTTATTTGAGATTCTAACCTTGGGAATATATTTAATAAACGGTACTCACAGAATAGAAGAATTCAGTACTATACTTGAAGAGAAGCAGTGTGGGGATAGTAGAGAGATC
>NW_020943886.1:0-1573 GCF_900497805.2 Vombatus ursinus
CAATAAATGAAGTAAAAGCCTTTCACAAATTTTAGCACCCTTTTCTGCTAAAAACCCTACAATATACAGGCCCAGAAAGACATTTTAAAATAAAATAAAAAAGCATCTATCTAAAAATAAAATCAAGCATCACATACTATGGGGATACGCTAGAAAGTTTCTCAAGAAATTGAGTCATAAAATAAGGATGCCCACTCTTCCCTGTATCATTTGATAGAGTTCTGAAAATGCTAGAAACAGCAATAAGATGAGAGAAAGAAAACAAAGTCGTAAAAAGAAGATGATATTATCCCTATGTGCTCAGGATATGATGATGTATTAGAAAATCTTAGGAAACCAATAAAGATACTAATCAAGACAGGCAAGTTGAAGGTTATAAAATTACCTCTCAAAAATGAATTGAGTGTAGAAACAATAGACAGGAACACTACCGCTGTGGGCACTTATAGGAGGCTGGAGGTCTTGGTTCCAGTTCCAAGCTAGAAGAGAGAACTGAAGGAGGCTCTCAGGCCAGAGGGAAAACCCCCATACTCCAGGGCTACAGGTGATTATAAAAACTGATCTTTTACAAATAAAAAAATGCATAGGCAGAGGAGAAAAAAATTCAACCATAGAGAATTATTATGAGAATAGAGAAGACCAGGGTTTGTCTTCAGAGAGAGATACTTAAGCAAATAAACTCTCTTCTTCCCTAATGATTAATGTGAAATGGTCACCTGCTCAAAAAGAATTCATAGTGGAATGTAAAGAAGACTAAATATCAAATGAGAGAGATTGAGGGAAAACTAAAAAAAAAAAATAGAATAACCCCAGAAAAACAAGAAGATTATGAAAATAAAGTCCACGAATTAAAAGAGTAAATCCAGAATCTTAAGGAAGAAAATGACTCCTTGAAAATCAGAATTGGGCAAGGGGAAGCCAGTCAACTCATAAGAGATCAAAATATGATAAAATAAAATATAAAGAATGAAAAAAATAGAAGAGAATGTGAAACATCTCATAAGAAAAACAATTGCTCTGGAGCACCCATCAAGAAGAGAAAACATAAGCATAACTGGACTACTTGAAAGCTATGATAAAAAAAAGAATCTTGATACAATAATACAAGAAATAAAGAACGTTGTCCTGAAGCATTAGAACAAGAGGGCAAAGTTGAAATAGAAAAAACCCACTGATCACAACCTGAAAGAGATTCTATGAGGAAAACCCATAGTAATATTACAGTCAAGTTCCAAAACCCCCAGCTCAAGGATGAAATATTGCAAGCAACAAGAAAAACACAATTTAAATATGGTGGTGCCACAATTAGAATCACACAAGACCTAGCAGCAGTGACTCTAAAAGACTGCAGGTCTTGGAGCACTATATATCACAGAGTAAAAGAACTGAGTTTCCAACCAAAAATATCATACCCAGCAAAGCTAAGAATAATCCTGAATGAAAAAAAAGGTGGATATTTAATAAACTGTCAGACTATTGTCAATCTTACAGATTTTGTTCAAAGAAAGACCACCAAAATTAGGCTGCGTACGCATGTTTATTTCTCTCAAAGTGGGAGACATGTATGGGTCTA
>NW_020943887.1:0-4994 GCF_900497805.2 Vombatus ursinus
CAGTTTAGTAAAGATGAAAAAACAGGAATACAATCAATGTTAGAGGTGTTGCAGGAAAACAGGTACATGAATGCACTGTTGGTGGATCTATGAATGGCTACAACCATTCTGGAAAGTGATTTGGAATTATACACAAAAAGTTACTAAACAGTGTGTGTGCCCTTTGACCCAGCCTATACCATGGAAAGGTCTATACCCAAAAGAGATCAAAGAAATAGAAAAAAGGTCCTTCATGTACAAAAATTTTTATGGTGGTAAAAAACTTGAAACTAAAGGGATGATCATCAATTTAGAAATGACTTAGTAAACTGTGATAATATATGAATGTGATAAATACTCTTGTGCTATAAGAAATGAAAAACATAGGTGATTTCAAAGAGACATGGAAAAACCTAGATTTACCATTTATTAAATATGTAATTGGTGCCAGGAGGTGTGCAGAGCACTTAGAATATAAATACAAACAAGCAGACAAACCTTGCCCTCAAGGAACTTACACTCTAAAGGGGTTAGACAACACATAAAGCAGTGGAGAAGCACACCCCATTCATTGGAGGAAACATCCACATTGATGAAATAAAAAATCCATTTTAGTATTATGTAGTTCACATCAATATTTTAGGGAACAAAAGTTATTTTTCAAATATTTAATTCCGTAAGGTTTTATATTAATTTGATTTCTCTGTTAACTGAATAAATTAACATTTTATTCATTTGTTCAACAAACATTTCATTTCTTGAAATTAATTTTCCATTTGCCACTTTAAGCTTTCTGTAAAGTCAAAATATATACGATATTTAAATCAACATAATTATTTTTTAAACCCTGAATCAAACTTCTGTTTGCACTTGAGAAGGTCAAGATTTTGATTTGCATCTTCAAATTTGAAGATGGTTCAGTTCCTGCATATGAGACATAACACAGACAATTTAAAAACCTGCTATACTATTTGCATTCATCTCAATTCAAACTCTGCCATGGAGCCTGCTTCCTTTCAAACAAGGAATGGAATCAGATGGAGTTTAATGTAAGAAGACTGGCAAGACTAGTGTTGCTAGATTATAGTGTATGGAGGAGTGTAGAGTTGAACTGGTTCAGCAAGGAGTCAAGGTAGGAAACAGAAAAGAATGCATCCAGTGCCAGAATTTTGGCCTGGAAAAGAATTGAGGGGTGGAGAGATAGGTGGTCATGATGAAGATAAAGAACAATGTTAGACTGGTGACAGACAGGAAGATGGTCCCTTCACTCCAGAAATGTAGTCTAGTTGTTTGTCACTGCTCTGTAATTTGTATAGAGCTTAAAAGAGTGCACAGTTCTTTCAGAAGTCAAAATAAAACCAAATCTTCCTGGAAAGGCCATTGCTGACCTCATAGTTCATCTTCCTTCCAGTGCATAGTTTGTTGTTTAAATTAGTATTAGTATTTGTGCAATGTCAATAAAACTAGAGGAGCACCCTCAGCACATTGGATGGATCCTAAATGGAGTATTATGGGAAGGTAGTGAATTTGAATTGTGCAACTGTATTATGATCTGCACCTACATTGATGAGATAACAGATTCATCAAGGTATTGAAGAACTGATTCTAATACTTGGTCCATCCTAATTTTGAAATCCTAAAAGGGACATTCTCATTCAACTTGCTCCCATCAACTTGATTTTTCTCTACTCATCTTTTCTTTTTTATTTCTTTGTTTCTTTTTAGTTTTTAACATTCACTTCCATAAGATTTTGAGTTCCAAATTTTCTCCCCACCACTCCCCTACCTCCACCCCAAGATGGCATGCATTCTGATTACCCCTTCCCCAATCTGTTCTCCCTTCTATAATCCCCCCCTTCTCTTATCCCTTTCCCCTCCTATTTTCCTGTAGGGTAAGATAGATTTCTATACCCATTTGCCTGTGCGTCTTATTTCCCAGCTGCATATAAAAAAATTTCTAACATTTCATTTTTAAAACTCTGAGTTTCAAATTCTTTCCCTTCCTTCCTCCCCTCCCCACCCTCATTGAGAAGGCAAGCAACTCAATATAGGTTATACATGTGTAGTCATGCAAAACACTTCCATAATAGTCATGTTGTGAAAGACTAACTATATTTCCCTCCGTCTTATCCCACCACCCCATCTATTCTATTCTCTCATTTGATCCTGTCCCTCCTCAAAAGTGTTTGCCTCTGATTGCCCCCTCCCCCAATCTGCCCTCCCTTCTATCACCCCTCCTCTTATTCCCTTCCCCCCTACTTTCCTGTAGGGTTAAATAGGTTTCCATACCCAAATGAGTGTGCATGTTATTTCCTCCTTAAGCCAAATCCAATGAAAGTAAGGTTCACTTATTCCCTTTCACCTCCCCCTCTTCCCCTCCACTGTAAAAGCTTTTTTCTTGCCTCTTTTATTTGAGATAATTTACCCCATTCTACCTTTCCCTTTTTCCTCCCAGTATATTCCTCTCTCATGCCTTAAATTTATTTTTTAGATTATCTCTTCATATTCAACTCACCCTGTGCCCTCTGTCTATATATATATATATATACACACATATAAGTATACATACATATATATATATATACATATATATATATATATATATATATTCCCTCCAACTACCCTAATACTGAGAAAGGTCTCAAGAGTTACAAATATACTTCTTGTTCATCTCAGTACAAAATGAACAAAAGTCGATTTCTTAGAAGCCTGATTCTACACAAAAATAAACAAAAAAACAACTGAATGCTCTTTAAGAGCTAGCTATGTCAATGCAAGTACCCTATATATCTCAGTGAGATGAATTTTTAGTGACTAAGCTGCTCCTTCACTAGGAACAAGCACTTTCTTAGTAGTTATTACATATGGAACATAGTACTATGCTGTGAGTCAAGTGACTTCAGAAGTAACATAATTTTTTCATATGTGGGGAGAGAAGGTGCCTTTCTGGTAAGATGGCAGAATAAGAGTTTGAAAGTGAACCCAGCTATCTAATTTCTCTTTTAAAAAAAAGGAAAAAAAGGGGGAGGGAAGTAATATATACATCAAAGAAAACCAAGAGAACAAAAAAAAAGAGAGAAATGGGTAAGCAAGAAAAAAGTCTATCAAAAATAAATACTTTGACTTAAAAGGGACCAAAGAGAAGACATATGAAGAAAGAAATAATAAATTAATATAAACAATGCTCCATAAATGAGGTTATACTCATCATGGGGGGAGACAACAAAGACCTGACATCAATAAGAAAAGAACTTATGGTGGTAAAAAGAGAGTAAGATGTGAGATCTAAATTCAATAACTTGGATTATGAATAGATAATTTAAATAAAAATAGGGATTCACTGAGAAGTGAAATTGTCTTACTAGAAGGCAAATGGTGGAAATGGCAAAATAATCAGGAAAAGAAGCTCAAAAAGAATTTGGAAAAGAACTTGATTATGGTAAAAGCAATAGAGCTAGAAATAAAACTTCAAAAGATAACCTAAGAGTTATTGAATTTGAGGAAAAATGTAATGAAAGGCAGCTAGGTGGCATAGTAAATACAGCGATGGATCTGGAAGCAGGAAGACCTGACTTCAAATCTGATTTCAAACACATCCTGGCTATGTGATCCTGGGTAAGTCATTTTACCTCTGTCTGCCTCAGTTTTCTCATCTGTACAATCTGTACAATGAGGATAATACCAGCACATGTCTTCTGGGGTAGTTATGAAGATAAAATGAGATATTTGTAAAGCACTTGGAGAATAATAAAGTGTTATATAAAAGCTAGCTGTTATTAAAGAAAGAGTCTCACTGCTGTGTATAAGAAAATCATTTTTTAAAAATTTTCTATTCTTAATAAAAAGTCTCCAACAGAGATTCAGGTTCAATTCATACAGACTCATAATTTTACAAGAAGCTGAAAAGACACAAATTATATATCATAATGTCTTTCCACATAGCATATAAATGGTTCACTCAAGACAGGGAAAGCCAGAAAGAATTAGAAAATGATATACCATAAGTCACGGGAATTTGGATTTTGCTCCTAAATGAGTGACCATGCTAGTCTAAAGGTCTTCTGTCATGACTAAAGATGATCCTTTAAATAGCCAATAAGCATTTATTATGTTTCAGACATCATTCTAAACTCTAGGGATATAAACAATGGCAAATAATAATAATAATAATGATAATGATGATAATCTCTGCCCTCAAGGAGCACGTATTTTTAATGGCAGAGATAATGTTATAACTAGATACATACAAATTACGTGCAGGGGAGATGAGAGGTAATCTCAGGGTGGTGAGAAGAGACGGAGGGTGGGAATTAGAAAAATCTCTTTGAGGTGAAATTTGAACTGAGTCTCGCAGGAAGCCAGGGTAACTAAGAGGCAGAAGTGAGTGGGCAGAGATTCCAGGGAGGAGAAACAATCTGTGCAAAGGAGCAGAGATGGGAGAGGTAAAGTCTCCTTTTTAAGAACTGCAAGGCCAATAGTAGTGTATGCAGAGGAGAGAAAGTACAGCCAGGTATTCCTAGAGTATTGGACAAGGGCAGGAATTAACTTTGATACGGGATCAAATATAGAGAACTTCCACATAATGAACTCTCAGTGAACTTCATGACTGAGTGACTAGGTAAGTGTAGAAATTCTTTATGGGGATAATAAACCAATGAAAGGGTTGTTTTGATCATCAACTTGCTCAAAAAAACCACCTAGGGAAAAGGGAAAGGGTAGATATGACGAGCTCAGTCATAGTGATGTAATCAACATGGGGGTACCAAAGCAACAATAGCTTCTACTTCATTAAAAAATACTTTAAGGCAAACTGCATAGAGAAAAAAACAAAGCAATGGCAGAGATGCTTTGGTTAGCAACCAAGCAATACAGAAGAGCTTTGGCTGGTCAGGGAGGGGGAGGAATAAATAAATGCTTAAATAGGTCAGGTTTTTCCAGTATAACAAAGAATAGAGGTGATGAAATCTTTACTGTGAAGAGGTCTAAAACAATTTAATAATAAGAGTACAGAACTA
>NW_020943888.1:0-2252 GCF_900497805.2 Vombatus ursinus
TAACCTCCCCTTTCCTTTATGTCCAATTCCTATTAGATTCCATGAGGAAGCTTTTCTTTTCAATCTTTGCCAAGGTAGAGCTGTCCAAAATTTCACCTCACAGAAACTCCCACATACATACACATACATACATACATACATACCCATATACACATGCACACATACGAAATTTCCCCCACCCAATTATATGTTAAAACAATTTTTAACATTTGTTTCATTTTAAAGTTTTGAGTTCCAAATTCGATCCCTTCCCCTCCCTGAGATGGTAAGTCATCAGATATAGGTTATACATGTGCAATCAAGTAAAACATTTCCATATTTGTGTTTTTGTACAAGAATATTCAAATAAAAAGAAAGAAAAAATGAAAAATATCATACTTCAGTCTGTATTCAAACTATCAGTTCTTTCTCTGGTGGTGGGTAGTATGCTTCATCATGAGTTCTTTGGGATTGTCTTGGATCATTGTATTGCTGAGAATAGCTGAGTCACTCACAGTTCTTCACTGAACAATATTGATCTCTTACTATATACAAAGTTCTCCTGGTTCGGTGGTTCAAGTGAGCAAAGGTTCACTTGCCTTTGCATCATTTCACATGAGTCTTTACAGGTTTTTCTGAAATCATCCTGCTTGTCATTTCTTATAACACAGCAATACTCCATCACAATGATATACTGCAGCTTGTTCAGCCATTTCCTGATTGATGGGCATCCTCTCAAATTTCCAATTCTTTGCTACCACAAAAAGAGTCGCTATAAATATTTTTGTAGAAACACATCCTTTCCACTTTTCTTTGGAATATAGACCAGCTGTGGTATTGCTGGATCAAAGGATATACACAGTTTGGTTGCCCTTTGGGCATAGTTTGAAATTGCTCCCCAGAATGGTAGGATCAGTTCACAACTTCACCAATAGTGCATTAATGTCCCAGTTTTCCTTACATACTCTTCAATATCCATCTTTTTCCTTTTTGATCATATTAGCCAATCTGATAAACTTCCTCATTTCTAATAAAAGTTTTCTCAAACTTATACATTGTTTTCTTCCTTTTTGTTAGTAAATAGCTTTTCCCTATCTTTTTACACCTGGGACTGTCTCCTCACCAGTACATTGTGTAAATCTGTAAGAATCTAATTTTTGTCTTATTTTCTCCTGCTTAAACTTTTCACATGTCAGGGTGCTTTCCTGTTGTTTTCTTTTTTATTACCTGAATGGTAGACTAAATCAGAAACCCGACCAAAATATTTGCTTACTTAAAAATTCACATTTAGGAAAATAAATATGCCTTTTGATCCAAACTTGATATTGGATTTGGCTGAATTAGGAAAAAGGAGAGGGGAGCCAAGAAGCTGGACTCAGTTCACATCCAACTCACTTAGTTGCACAGTGCTTCTGGGTCATTTCATTTCATGGTTGCTATCTCAGATAATTTTGGGGCTCAGGATCAATCTAAATTTTGATCACAATAAAGGCTATCTCACACCTATGTCATTGAAACAGATGTCACAGAAAACTTAATTGTTCAGAATGGTCTTCTGTTCAGTATTTCTTATTTATGAAACCCTACAAAGAAGCCAAAAAATAAAGTCATGCTGCCCTAAAAAAAAGAATTTTCAATTCAATGGATTTTACTGCTAATAGGAACATGATGCTAGGGACACCTGTGATGCCTGAGCAAACATATAGATACCAAAAAGAGGGAACCCAATCATAAACATTTCTACATGATTTCAACAGTTCTCATCACTTCCTATCAATAGCACCAAATTTTTTGTTTTTTAAAATTAATATTTTATTTTCCCCCAATTACAAGTAAAATGATTTTTAACATTAATTTTTAAAGAAACTTTTGAAATTCGATATCCTCACCTTCCTTCCCTATTCACTCCCCTGTTAGGATCCCCATTCCAAGACCATCCCTCTCTCTTTACTCCTCTTTTTTTACTATTAGACATGCTATTTTGTAGAGCTAAGGCCCAGCAAGCAAGCTGTGCTGCTCTAAGCTTGGCATAACAGCAATCCTTTGCACTCACCCTTTGAAAAAACAAAGCAGTACAAGCAGCTGCAGGACCATGTTCCAGTCGTGAAGCCCTGCTATGAGTCAAACTTGTCTTATTGTTGCTGTTACCCCTCATTGTCAGGACTACAGTCACTGCTATACGTATTAAAATTTGGTATCACTAAATTGAGTCTCTTCCTAGAAGAGTCCCTAGAATAGGTGTCTAGTTTCCTTCCTCCAACAGAATAAACAAA
>NW_020943889.1:0-2735 GCF_900497805.2 Vombatus ursinus
GATAATTGAATCCATGGGAGCTAATGAGGCTACCAGGTGAAATTGTGTAGAAGGAGAGCAACAAAGGGTCCATTGTGTGTTCCTCATGGGACCACTTCACTTTACATTTGCAGCTCCCTCTGGCTTCAACTCCATGAAACAAGATCCCCCTCCAAGGATAAGCTCAACACCTCTCCACACCACCATGCTACTCCCTCAAGCCTGGACACCACCTCCCTCAGCCTCTTCTCCTCTGATTGGGCTGGAGGCTGAATTACCAAACTTCTGGAGTCTTCCTTTACACAGGGCAGAAACTGGATTCTGAGCTCCTTCTCATGTGTCAAAGGAGCTATTTTGTAGATCAATTCCACTTTGTATCTGCAGCTCCCTCTGGTTTCAATTCCATGGTACAAGATGCCTCCTGGTGTCTAGTCCCTTCCACGAGCTCATTTGTGTAGTGTTTTCCCCCATTATGTTAGAAGTTTCTTAAGGGCGGGGACTGTCTTTTTCTTCTTAGTATCCCCAAGTGCTTAGCACAGTGCCTGTCACACAGTAATAAATATTTATTATTTATTATTAATAAACATTTAATATTTATTATTAATAAACATTTATGGAATCGGGACATGTATGGTTAGAAGGCATGATCCAGCTGAGGATCCAGCAAAAGAGACTGAGGAGTGTTCTGATAGGTGGGAGGACCAAGAATGACCAGTGTCGTGAAAACCAGAAGAGAAGGGTGATCCAGGAGGAGAGGCTGAACAACAGTGTGAGAATCTGCAGAGAGGGGGAGGAGGAGGAAGACTGAGAAAAGGCCATTGGATTTGGCTCCCAGGACACCATGTATAGTCGTCCTCCAGGGGAGAGGGACCCAGCAGAGATCATTTCTCTTCCAAGGAATTTTCCGTTAGTGAGCAGGAAAACCGGGACACGAATTGGGTCATGCCATGGACTCTGTATGTATATGTGGAAGAGGGTGCTCCAGGCTTTGGCTGGGAATAGTTTTGTAACTATTGTTATTGTGCCACCTGAATGTATGCTTTTAATGAATTGAGACTATTTGTGGATAGGAAATTACAGTTACAATCCCTCAGGATTACTCCTAGTAATTAATATTCGCCCTGCTGGGGACCTATCCTGGAACTGTGAATTCCAGGTAGGAACATGGCCCGAGAAGGGTTTTTGTATCGATGTATATGTGTGCGTGTGTATTTATGTGTGTCCAAATAGCATCCAATAATTATTTTATGGCAGTCTTGACCCAGGTATTTCTTTTTTTTAAATCTTTTTTATTAATTTATTTTTAGTTTTCAACAATTACTTCCATAAGCTTTTGAGTTTTAAATTTTTCTCCCCTTCCCTATCCACCTCCCTCCCCAAGATGGCATGCAATGTGATATGGGCTCTACATATACATTCCTATTAAACATATTTTCACAATGTTGTAAGAAAGAATTAGAACCAATAGGAGCAACCACAAGGAAGAAGAAACAAAACAAAACAGAAGAAAAAAAGAGCAAATAGTATGCTTTGATCTGCATTCAAACTGCCTAGTTCTTTCTCTGGATGTGCATAGCATTTTCCATTGTGAGACTTTTGGAGATGTCTCAGATCCTTGCATTGCTGAGAAGGGCTAAGTCTATCAAAGTTAGTCATCATTTAATGTGGCTGTTACTGTGTACAACGTTCTCCTGGTGCTGCACACCTCACTCAGTATCAGTCCATATAAGTCTTTCCAGGTTTTTCTGAAGTTTGCCTGCTCATCATTTCTCATGGAACAAGAGTATTCCATTCCATTCATATACCACAGCTTGTTTAGCCATTCTCCAATTGACGGGCTTCCCCTCAATGTCCTATTCTTTGCCACCATGGAAAGAGCTGCTATAAATATTTTTGTACACGTGACCCAGTAATTTCTAAACTTAATATTTTTCCATTGTTAATTTTTCATATATTTAGTTATTTTTCTTTGCTGTCACTTCTCAATGACCCACTTCAAACCCCTCATTTTCACACGAAAAAATGCAATTAGACCAAACAAGCTAAACCATTGGCTACATCTGACATGTATGTTCCTCACACCCCACTAATAGTCCAACACACTCCTCTGAGGGGAAGGAGGCACGCTTGACTGTCAACCCTTTCACACCATGTCTGGGCATTGCATTTAACAGATTTCTGATGTCTAGTTTTGAGTGGTTTCCTGATTATAATCATTCTGCAAATTTTCCTCCTACATGTGAGTACCATATTGTACATCAGTTCATTCAAATCTGCCCAGTTTTTTCTGATTTTCTCCTGTCTGTCATTTTCTTTTACGTTTATACCAAATGCAAGGAGTCATTTTCTAGGACATCTTTTCTTCCAGTTCTTTCTATTCCTGATTATGCTGCTCTAAAACTTTATCTTTTACATTTTATTTTTTTAGTTAAACACTTAAAAAGCATTTCCACACATGTGGCAGAACACAAAAAGGGGACTCTTTGTAAAACCATGAATCTCCATTTCATACTGCTTGCCTATTGAGAAAGGTATGTAATAAATTGTTTATTTTTTGTGAAAAGTTTGCTCTTCAGTGTTTCCTTCTGAACTTTCTTCTGTTCTCTTCCATGCATTTTCAACTGTCTCAGTGGATATATTTTAGATCAAGACTTCTATTCCTTCCCTCTCTGTGACCACAATTATCTGAGAGAATGAAATGTCCAGAGAAAAAATGCCAAAGGAGCAAATTAGCAGAGTCAAATGAAATGAATCCT
>NW_020943890.1:0-1160 GCF_900497805.2 Vombatus ursinus
TAATGAATTCCATATTAACATTTTTCAGAGCAGAGAAAAAGAAAGATTTGCACTGGGACATCTCTCTGTCTCTGTCACTCTCTTTCTCTGTCTCTTCCTCTCTCTCTCCGTCTCTCTCTCTTTATCTTTCTCTGTCTCTGTCTCTCTGTCTCTTTCTTACCCTGTGTCTCTGTCTCTGTCTTTCTATCTCTCTGTCTCTCTTTCTCTGTCTCTCTCTGCCTCTGTATCTGTCTGTCTGTCTGTGTCTCTCTCTCTCTCACACTGAGACCTGGATCATCTTACAAAGCTTGAATTCTACTAAAGGCTCAGAGCTGCCTTGGGAAGTTACTGAAGGAAGCTCAGCATAGACAGTTTGCTGTACTGGGAAGCTTTTATTTCCCCCCCTTATCTCAGGCATGTAAATTGTAGTCAAACACAGTGTGGGCCACCCCCAATGCTACAATGCTACAACTTATTTTCCTTTACTACTCTTACCATGAAAAAGAGAAGAGGAAGAGTATTAATGCAAGATCATAGAATACATACCATAGAGTTCTGTCAAAACAGTCACCTCCCCATCTTTGATATTATACGAGATAATTATCACCTGTTTAGAGTCCATATTTTGAAAGGAGAAATCATTTTCTCCATCATCTGTGAAACCATCCAAAGGTCAGGTTAGAACATTGAAACTACAGAAACAAAGGCAAAGACTTCAAACTTATTAGTTGTTAAACTTCATGCATAGGCCTGTCCTAGGGTTTTCTGGAAACCTCAATTCCATCATAAGCTCTGCCATTCCAAACAAACTGCAATTCTGTTAACAGACCTATACATTTTTTTTAACATACCTCTTATCTGCCTTTAGAGTCACAAAAAGTTAGAAATGGAAGGAACTTTGGAAACCATCTATCCAAACACCTCACTTTATAGATGGAGAAACTGAGGCCAAGGGAGGGCAAAACAATTGTGCAAGGCTACACAGTGAGTTCCATTTCAATCACATAAAGGCTAATCAGACCTCTAAAGCTCTGTAAGGAGGAAGTAAGAAGATCAAAAAGTCTGATCTAGGCTTTGCACAGTGTAGTCATAATGAAATTAAGTCAGGGTAGCACAGGGACATCTGCAAAACGGCATTTTTGTATAGTTTTATCCATTATCCACTTCTTTGTTAATCACTG
>NW_020943890.1:1170-3310 GCF_900497805.2 Vombatus ursinus
GATACCCCCTCTCCATTCCTGAACCCTTCTTCCCATTGACTGGGTTTCAGGGTGCACAATCTAAATGTGGCTTTCTAAGACCCTTATTGGGAAGTATTTGCCAAGAGACAAAGAATCAGGAGGACTTTTGATAACCATTTAGAAGTTCTGCCTAGAGACAAAGAATCAGGAGAACTTTTGATAACCATTTAGAAGTTCTGCCTAAAGACAGATAAGCAGAAAGCCTCTGGAGGTCAGGCTAGCAGTCTTTTGCAATGCTTATCTTGCTAGAGGAGATGGAACACAGTTCAGCTCTTGCTCACTTCTTTGGGAGTACAAGGAGAATTTATTAGTTTTATTACTGAGGAAAATTCATCCATCTCACTCACCAGGATGCAGCCTGTGCTCGGTTCCAGTCAACCTCCTCTTTGAGACCCCCTTGAGGCAGGGGGAGCTCTATGCCCCTTGCCAGCAGGAAGTAGTTTCAGAGGCCAAGACCTTCACCCCTTACCCCAAAAGAATTTAGGTCCCATTTGTTTGTGGGGGGAATGATGAGGATGGGATCTAGACCCCAAAAAAGGAAAAACCCTGGACTTTCCCACATGGCCAAATCTCTGGCATTTGCCTGAGGTTATAATTCCATCAACAGGCCTTTTGTTATTGCCTATACCCAACCTCCCAATTCTCAGTTTAACCTAGCCTAGACCTCCCTATGGCCCCAGGCCTCTTCCCACCCTTAATCCTAACTAGGCTCCATTCTCCCTTGGCCACATGGTCCAGGTCCCTGGAGTTCTATTACTTCATAGACTACTTGGCCACTCCTAGATCTCTCCCATAGTCTTTCTGTATGTAAGATCTGCCTTGTCTCCATTAAGGTGCTTAGATTCTTAAAATCTAGCCACTGCTCAGATTCTTACAATCTAGCCAATAGCTCACTAACATTCAGATTCCTTAAGAGCCTGCCCAATATGACAGATGTTCTAATAAACCTTGTTTTTGGCTGGAAAAAAAAAAGAATAGTATGACATCCTTTATGAAAAGCTGTTCTAAGATCTAGTTGAACTTTATCCACAGCATTCTCATTATCTACTGGTTTGGAAATTGTATCACAAAAAGAAATGAAGTTAGTCTGGCAAGACCTCTTCTTTAAGAAATCATGCTAGCTTTTTGCAATTATTGCTTTACTTTCTCAACATCCACCAACCATCTTTTGAATGTCTTCTTTAATTTTCCCAGGAATCACAGTTAAGCTCACTGGTCTATAACTGTGCACTATTTTTTTCCCTTTGTAGAAAATTATGACATTTACCCTTAATCAATCAGGTATCTCTGTCATTTCTGCAGTCTTTCAAATACCACTGTTAGTGGCTCACAACACATTTGCCAGGCTTTCAGTACCTGGCGATGTAGTTCATTGGGGACAGATGACTTGGATAAACTAAGGATAGCTAGATTTTTTTTTACTAACTCTTAATTAATGTTCAATATCAATTCCCCCAGGGGTAGTTGGTGGCACAGTAGGTAAAGTGAGTGAGCCTGGAGTTAGGAAGACTTGAGTTCAAAGTCAGCCTCAGATACTTAGGAATTGTATTACCCTGGGCAGTCACTTACCCTTTGTCTGCCCCAGTTTCCTAACCCATAAAATGTGATAATAACACTAGCTTTGCGGGGTATATGTGTGTGTGTGTGTGTGTGTGTGTCTGTGTGTGTGTGTGTATGTATGTATGTATAGCTATATACATGCTTGTTAACTTCTCTGTTGGTCATTTCTACACTATAATTTCTAATTTAAAAGGCAGTTTAAGAAAACTCCTTTCCATAAAACAAAACAAGAATCATGCATTTCTACTTTGTATCTGTTATCAGTTAAGATCAGCCCATCTACCCTAAGCAAAAATCTTATGTCTTTTTTGTTTCTCTTTTTTTCTCCTTATATAATTTTTAAAACCCTTATTCTTGTCCTTAGGGAATGGGAGTGCAGGGAATATATATTTACTAAATGCCTACCATTTGCCAGGCACTAAGCTAAGCATTTTAATCAAAATGCCATTTTATTTTCGCAACCTTATAAAGTAATTGTACTCAGTTTGTGGATAAGTAAACTAAGGGAGACAGAGATTAAATGACTTGCTCAATATCACATAACTAACAAGGTCTGAGG
>NW_020943891.1:0-3673 GCF_900497805.2 Vombatus ursinus
CACATAGAAAATCTAATCCTACTTGGAAGGTACTAAACATTCTTTTTCACAAGGTACCTGGGACAGGAAAGAAAGTGCCATGACTTTCAAAAGATAATTTTTTTTTCAAGATGAGTCACCCAGTTTACCTGATTGCTCTTCTGTGTAAAGATGCTTTTCCTCACTTTGCTCCATCCCACACCACCTCAACCTGGCCTCCTCCTTATCTGTTATTTCTTTCAGACTGTAACTTCTATATATTGGTCACTGGCCCCAAATAGTACCCTTCCTGGGATTTTGTGGGCAATCACTGATACACCTGTGAGGATCTTTTATATCTGGGGGTGTATTTAGGTGCCATTATAAAAGTCCCTCCTTGACACCTGGAGAGACTTGTTTTCCACCATAGACAATAAGCCATAAACTCTGACAATAGTCTTCAGGTAGTTTTTTTTTTTCCCTATCTTTTCAATCTTCTGCCTCAGGTAAAGGTCAGCAAGGACAGATACAGAGGTCTTGGGTTGCTATGATAAAGTGACACAATCATTTCAGTAGTTCAGTCATTTAATATCTATTTTATTGATTCTGGACAAGCAATGCGTCCATTAAGAATATGACCTGCTCTTCGTCTCGATAATTTTATTCTCATGGAATCTGTCACTGTCCTTGGCATTCAAAGAAGACTCTTCTGGCAGTCATGTGATTCATGTATGTACTTTCAGCTTTTAAAAAAAATGTGTTATCAGTAAATCTTTGTGCACTCTCAACTTGTGAGGACACCCTAAGCCTTTTTTCCCCCACAGTCTCTACATTTCTAATGGGAGCATATTGTGCTGGTCTTTTTTTCCTTCTTTTTTAAAATATATATTCAAGGGACATTTTAATTAATTTTCCCCAAAGTGTGCTTCCTCCTCCTTATGCTTGAACTATAGTTTCAGTTACCATACAACAATTCTATCTCTCATTAAAAAAAATCCATTAACTAGTCCACCAGAATTTATTAAGCATCTACTATACTGTATGTCAGGCATTGTGACAGCTAGATGCTGAGGGTACAAAGACAGAAAGTGAAATAATTTCTACCTTCTCTTAAGAAGCTTACATTCCATTGGGGAACAGAATATGTATATACAGTATAAATATATACTAAAAATACAAAGTAAGACCCAGGTAGTTAAACATAGGCTAGTTAGAGAAGGACAACAGCAGCTAGGGAGGTGGGTGAGGGATCAGAAAAGACTTTGCATAAGAAGTTGCTTGAGCTCAATCATAGTGAAGTGAAGGATTCTATAAGATGGAGATGAGGAAGGAATACATTTTAGCTGTAAAGGATAGCTAGTGCAAAGGTGGGGGCATAAGAAAGGGAGCACTGTATTTAACCGAGAGCATGTCTGTTTGACTGGAACACAATGGGTGAGAAGGATAGTAGTGTATAATAAGACTGGAAAGTACATTTAAGGCCAGATTATGAAGAGTTTAAAAAGCTAAACAGAAGAGTTAATATTTTATTTAATTGGAAGCCACTATAGTTTAATAAGTATGCAAGTAAATGATATCTCTGAGCCAGTGGAATGAAGTTTGACTGTTTTGTTCTCAACCCCCAGAGTGTAAGTATACTTAGACTTAATCCAGAGATCGGGCATTTCCTTATTACCCCTCAGCTTCTTTTACACCCTGGCACTTAGAGATAAGCTTCCTGGCTCCCTGACCTTCATTTCTCATTCCTTCTTAGGCATTCAGAGTAAACTCTCATTTCACTGGTTCAGGCTATATCCCACTGCCTCACTACAGTGGTGATAGGGTAGTCTCCTATTAATGACACATCAAATCTTTATCTAAAAACTCTCTCTGAGTGGTTCAGTGGGGCCTTTGATTGGAATGCACATCCCACTTCACATTGGAGCCACTAGCCATGGGCTACCCATATATTACAAAGGAATGGGGGTCACATGTCAATGCTCTTCCCCTTTGGCATCTGTTTTCCTCCCTTAAGCACTATCCCTGTTTGGGAGTGTTATTCTTTGGGAACAACTCCTTCTCTCTTTTGCCTTGCACATGTTCAGATATGTGCTTAAGAAAAATCATTTATGCAGTTATAGAGGAGATATTGGAGTGGGGAGTGACCTGAGGCAGGAAGATCAATTAGGAGACCACTAGGGAGAGGTGATGAGGTTTTGAACTAACATAATAGCTTTGTGAATAGAGGGAGAGGTTAGATATGAGAATTGTGAAGGTAGAAATCGAAAAATCTGCCAATTATTTATCAGGAGTGGAAAATGAAAAGTCAGTGATGATATCAAGGTTACAATATGAGAGACTGAAAGAATATTGCTACCTTTGACAAAAACTGAAGCAGAGGATTTCATTTTGGGGTAAAGGATGAGATATCTTTAGGACATGTTGAGTTGACTGAGACAATTAATTGAGTTGCCCAGAGTCACTTAGCCAGTATATCAGAAAAGAAACTTATGCCCAGGTCTTCTTGGTTCCAACACTGGCTCTATACCCATTATTTAAAGATTCCTCTCTAAAGGGGGATATACAACATAATTAGTGTGAATCAAAAGGGTAATTGTGGAAATTAAGAAAGACCATTTGAAGTAGTGATTAGGTTTATGCTTGAAAGCAGCAAAGAGTTCCAATCCTTCTTTAAATGTTTGTGAGTATATTTATTCTCCTTGAAAATAGCTCCTGGAGGGTAAGGAATATTTAATTTTTCTATTTAAATCCCCAGTTCCTATATTTTACCTGGCATATTGTTCAACATATATGATAAATAATAAATAATAAATATTTATATTTTTTATATATATATATATATATGTATTTGCTTATCCTTGTTACCTTTCTGAAATGATTTGTTATATTAGTTTTTTTGTTTATTTGTTTGTTTGGTTTTTTTTTTTACTGATTCTATGGGAATTGTCTAAGTATACAACCTCGTTGTCTCTGAAAACAGGGAGAATGTTGTATTTTTTCTACTTATATCTATAACTTTGACTTTGTTCTTATTATTATTACTATTATTTCAAGAACTAGAAATAATAGTAAAGAGAAGGATATCATTACTTTGTGTATCTTTGAATTTGGAAAGCTTCTAATGTTCCTTCATTGCAAAGAATGCTAGCTCTTGGTTCTGTCTGTACATTTTCTTCTTTGATGTAGTTCTGAAATTTTACTGTTTCCTAGTGATTAAAATGTGATGTTTATTTTTTCTGGCATTCTATGAATTCCTTCAAGTTGAACTTTGGCATCTATTTCTAATATTTATAACAATATTTTTTTCTGCTTGAGTTGTTGGAATAGAGTTTTCAACTTTTCTTTTTCATCATGATTTTTTTTTTCCTGGAAGACACACCCCTGATTGTGAAGATGCAAAATCTGAGTTTCCTTAGATTATCACTTTCCAATCCATTTTGAAGTTACACATTCTTGTTTTGCAGACCACTCATGTTGTTCTGACCTTAATTAAAAAAATAACCATTATTTTCCCACATTCTCTGAATTTTTGTGTTCCAGCTGTCATTTTTGTATTCCAACTGTCATTTTTGTATTCAGCATATCTGTTATGGAAAGTGTCTCTATCTCTTGTTCTAAATTCTCTTCCCTCTTGTTAGACTCACTGATTTCTGCCTTAAGATCCCTTATTTCTGTCCTTATTCTTTTATTTTTTTCAGATAATTTGTTGATTGTT
>NW_020943892.1:0-3584 GCF_900497805.2 Vombatus ursinus
TTTCAGTTCTTCCAAGGTGATATGATCAAAGGAGAGGTATTTACTCATTTCCTGGTCTATGCTCTGGTCTGTGAGTGACCACAAGCACTCTTTTCTGCCCTGGAACTGAGAACCCTCTCCGTTGCCCCACTCCCAGCTCCACCATACCAGTGCTGCTCCTCTCCACAGGACTGCCACTCAAATCCAAGGATGGGCAAAGCAAGAGTATCCTGCCTCAGTGCCAGCAAAGAGATCCCTGCATCTGATCAGCTGCTTGATCCCTTGCCGTCTGTGGTCCAAGAGTTCAGGAAACAGCCACTGTGGCCATGGGGCTGCACCAGGGCTGGGGCCTGACCCACGCTCCTCTCTCACCCAGATCTGGCAGACCTTTCTTACTGACCTTCTAAGTTGTCTTTGGCGTTTGTGGGTTGAGAAGTCTGGAAACCACCACAGCTGCCCATGATTCAGTCTCTGAAGGCCTGCTCTGGGTTTACTGGGGCCCAATATTTGCCAGCATGGCCCATACTGAACTGTGCTCCTCTCCTAGCCCTGCATAGCAGACTTTTCTCATCAACCATCTAGGCTGTCTTGGGCTGGAAATTTATTTCATTTTGTCTTTTTGTGGGTTCTACTGCTCTGGAATTTGTTTAGAATCATTTTTACAGGTATTTAAAGGGGTTTGGGGGAGAACTCAAGCAAGTCACTGCTTTTACTCCACCATCTTGGCTCTGCCCCCCCCCCCATATTTTCTTTCTCTTATCCACTTAGGTGTACTACAACGTGGTAGCAAAGGCTGCTGCGTTGTCATCCGTGTTTTTATCTCTTCTGTCTAAATATAGCCACTTATCAATAATGAAAAATATTTTTGTCCTAAAATATAAATACTGTTAGTAATTTCTGAAATAAATACTAGCTTTAGTATATGAAATTACATTTGTTTTTGCTTAATTTAAAAAATTGATGTTCATACTTACATACACATACAGCGGTGATGTTGAACAAATATTATTAAAGGGTTTTTGTCTCTACTGGCTGCAATTAAACACATGTTTCTGTAAAAAGAGATAACAGCAATTTTTCAAATCAAACATTCTAATCCAATCCAATCCAATGATATACTAATTTGATACTTACATGCTGAGGAATGATGGTAGGAAAATTTTAGAAGTTTTTATTTTCTGTAATTAAATTATTATGTTTCTATAAGAGTAGAAAACTTTGTATGTACAGTAAAAACACTGCAATTCATAACATACAATATTCTCGAATCGGGGCTGAGGTGTTTCTGACAGCTTTTGTTGGCGTTGTGTGGTGTGATGGCATGCACAGTACAAAGTGCTCATGTTGTGTGTTCAGAACCAAGGCTGCAGCGAAGATCCGTGATGCACCATGGGCACGCACTGCCAAAAACATCTTAGATTCATTATGTGTTTGATTTTGAGTTAATTTTTGGTCATTGTGCGTTCAGAGACCTTTTACTGTTGCCAAATTTTTCTTGACCTCCACATTCAGTTACACGACTCCATATGGAGTTGCAACCCACAGTTTAAGAAGTGCTGCACATAGACAATGACAAAATGGACCATTTCACAGGAAACCATTTCAAAAACCACTGATGCAGGTAGCGAAGTGAGCCAATATGGGAGAGCAGGAGAGCCATGCTGTGCAGAGAAACTGCTTGAAGAGACTTTGGACACCTCTGGTCTGTGCCCAGATGAGCATGAGTCCCAGAGGAAGGATGAAAGGCTCCATCCATGAGGATGGAGACTCATCTCCTAAGAGGAGGGGAGTGAACTTGCGATGCACCAGGGGCATGGCCCGTGGGAGAAATGCAGGTATTGGAGTAGGCCTTAACTATTTTATCAACCATTCCTCAGCCCTTTCTGTTTTGTTTTGTTTTTTTGTTTGTTTTGTTTTGCCTTTTGTTTTTGTTTTTATTTTTGGGTGAGGCAATCAGGGGTTAAGTGACTTGCCCAGGGTCACAATTAGTGAGTATCATGTATCTGAGACCGGATTTGAGCTCAGGTCTCCTGACTCCAGGGCCAGTGCTATATCTACTGCACCACCTAACTGCCCCTCCTCAGCCCTTTCTGAAGCCACACTGGCTCTTAGGTGGCTGACCACCTTCTAGGTAAAGGATCAGCCTATTAAGAAGGACTCTGGTAAGAATTTTGCCAGCAATGACTAAGAGAGAGACCTCCTTTAATTGTCATAGGACAATCTATTTCCTTTCCCTTTACAGAGATGGACAATGGAGGCACCCTTGAACTCCATTTGAATTGTCTTAGGAAGATTCTGAAGATTGCCTGGCAGGATAAGGTACCAGGCATTGAGGTCCTTCCTCTAACTAAACTGCCAAACATTCAGACTCTACCGCAGAGAGCACAACTCCAGTGGGCTGGCCACGTTATTTGAATGCCAAGTGTATGTTTGCTAAAAAGACTATTTTGTGGAGAATTCACACAGGGCAAGCGTTAACAGGGTGGTCAGAAGAAGCGATACCAGGACACTCTCAAGGTCTCTCTGAAGAACTTTGCAATTGATATTGTGTGACATAGGAGACACTGGCACAGGACCGCCCAGCATGGCATGCCCTCATCAGAGAAGGTGCTATGCTCTATGAGCAAGGCAGAATTGTAGCAGCTCAAAAGAAACACGAGATGCACAGATTAGAGAATACGCCCCAAATGTTTACATGGACTATTTGTGCCTAATCTGTAGTAGAACATTCCGAGCTCTTGGTGGCCTGATCAGGCGTCACTGGACACACTAACTTGACTCTAGCATAAGGACATCGTTGTGGTCCTCTTCAAGAATGAAGGACAACCACCGACCAATTGTTTTATTCTTTTTTCTTTCTTCATGGGGACGGGATGGAGTATGAGGAGGGATGAATTATTAAATAGTGGATTAAAAAAGTGAAAGGGTATCATAAATTCTATAAGTCATTAAAGAGAGGAAGAGATAGACAGAGGGGAGAGAGAGAAAAGAGGGGAAGACAGAGAAGAAGGGAGAGAGAAAGGCAGAAAGAGGAGAGGGAAGGAGGGAGAGAGAAAAAGAGGAGGGGAGGAGCTCAAGTTGATTAAAATTGAAATCACTCCTGAACGCCAGGTTTTAGAAAAAGAAAATGGAAACTCCTGAGGCAAGATCCAGTGGGTCTTCAGAATTCAGACTTATCATCAAAATCCCAATACTTTAACTATTGTGTGTGTGTGTGTGTGTGTGTAACTGATTCTGTTTGGGTTTTGGTTTTTTTTGACTAAACCTTTGGTAAATGTTTGAATACCAGTTATCCCCCTTAACTGAAGGTTTGTCCTAAGAACAAACAGAAAGGGGTTCACCTTACCAAAGGTTTGACCAAGGAACAAACAGAATCAGGCTGTACATGTGCTATAATGAGCTTGTTTACTCTCATTAGGCCAGATAATCATGTATTGCTTGGGAGAAAATAATCTTGACTCAGAAGTAAACAAGCTGATGGAGACCCTTTATGCACTTAGAGCAATCCCAACTCAAGATGCCTGGGTCAACCAAAATTATACTCTCCATATGTGTCAACCATAATATGAGAAAGGAATTTCTTAATAGGATAGATTGTAAATACA
>NW_020943892.1:3594-4121 GCF_900497805.2 Vombatus ursinus
GGGGGGAGAAGGAAGTGCCCAGGGGTGGCAGCTGATAGGATGCGTGGGGTAAGGGCAATTTGGGTTAGGGTGGGAAGCCAAGGAGAGGACTTTGGCCAGTGGAAGGTGAACCAAGGAGAGAGTGTGGGCCCAAGAGTGTCCCCCAAGCCATGGTGCATGACAACAGCTCCCAGGTCTATGGATGGTGCCATTTAGTTTGTGAAGCCCGTCCTTTGACAGTAGGGGGGAGCTGGGGTGCCACACTATCATCATTGGCAGAGTCATAACTAAAAAACAAAAACACACACAAAAAAACATAATCATGTTTAAATGATGAGACCTGTGAAACTCCTCATTTTGGACATAGCTTCTAACACTGCCACAATAAAATTTATAAGGCATATTAAATAAGAATTCTTTCTGAAATAGTAATTTTTAAATAATTGCATTATTGATATTAAAAGAAGACACAAGGGATCTGCTTTATTTCCTTTATTTCATCATATTTGTACTGTAGGATGATGAGCATTACAATGTATTATCTTGAC
>NW_020943893.1:0-12481 GCF_900497805.2 Vombatus ursinus
TAAGAATACAGGTCATTCCCTAATTGATAAATGGTCAGAAAATATGAAAAGGCAGTTTCAAAATGAAGAAATTAAAGTCATCTATGGTCACATGAAAAAATACTCTCAATCACTATTGATAGGAAAAATGCAAATCAAAAGAACTCTGAGTACCACATTACACCAATCAGATTGGCCAACATGACAAAATGGGAAAATGATAAATGTTGGAGAACATTTAGGATAATTGGAACTCTAATACATTTTTGGTGGAGTTGTGAACTGATCCAGCCATTTTGGATAGCAATCTGGAACTATAACCTAAGGGGTATAAAATGTGCATACCCTTTGACCCAGCACTTCTAAGGCTTTATCCCAAAGAAATCATTAAAATGGGAAAAGGACCCACATATAAAAAATATTTATAGCAGATCTTTCTGTGGTGGCAGAGAATTGGTAATTGAGTGGATGTTCATCAACTGGGGAATGGCTGAGCAAGTTGTGGCATATGAATATAATGGAATACTATTATACTATAAGAAATGATGAGCAGGCAGGGTTCAGAAAAACCTGGAAAGACGTGTATGTACTAATGCTGAGTGAAGTGAGCAGAACCAGGAGAACATTGTAAACAGTAACATCCACATTGTGTGATGACTAACTTTGATAGACTTAGTTCTTCTCAGCAATGTGAAGATCTAAGATGTCTCCAAAAGTGTCATGATGGATAATGCTATCCACATCCAGAGAAAGGACTATGGAGTTTGAATATGGATGAAAGCATACTATTTGCTCTTTTTTTCTCCTGTTTTGTTTTGTGCCCTCTTTCTTGTGGTTCCTCCTGTTGGTTCTAATTCTTCCTTACAACATCACTAATGTGGAAATATGTTTATAGGAATGTATATGTAGAGCTGATATCAGATTGCACACCGTCTTGGAGAGGGAGGTGGGGATAGAGAGGGAAAAAAATTTAAACTCAAAAGCATATGGAAGTGATTGTTGAAAACTAAAAATAAATTGAAGAAAAAAAGAAAAAGAAAAAGCCCTTGGGATCAGCAGAATCCACCCCTCTTCCTCTGCTGGGGTCCACCTTCCCCCTTATTACTCTCCTTAGGGCTCTATGTTAGCATGTTAATGCTTGAGGGTGACTCATTGATGCCTCTAGCCCCAGAAAGTGGATTTAGACAAGCTTCCACCTGGGAGCTTGGGCTGCCTTCTGTTACATGCTGTGTTTTACTTTAAAGCTGCTATGTACCTCTAGGCTTTTCATCAGGAATGTTTGGAAGTCCTTCCTTTCAGTAACAGTCCAGGGCATTATCTTAGCCCTAGGTTCACTTTCAAAATGTGCTCTTGATTGTAAGGTGGTGTTACACTTAGATAACAGATCATAGAATGGCAGGTCTGAGATCATCCTTAGATCAAGAATGTGAGATCTTGGAGGTCCCAGAGAACAGAGAATATGGAATGTCAGAGCTAGAAGGGACCATGGTACAGAAAAAATCAGAGATTGGGAGGATCATATTAGCATAACAGAATGCCAGAGCTGAAAGGGATCTTGCAACCCAGAATGTCACTGTTCCAAGGGAACCTCAGATTATATATAGATGGGCCACGTTTGAAGGGTGCACAGCTTATGACAAACAGAGCTGGGAGGGTTTTCAGAACACTGAATACCATTTTTGGGAGTGTATTTGCCTAAGCTCACACAGTTTATGCTAGAGATCTTCCCAATTAGGGAGTGGAACTAAGGTCAAGTCTATTGATACAGTTGCTTATGATCTTTTATCCTTTATAGCTAACTAAGACCGAATCCTTCCTCCCACCATCTGACATCTCTGAAACCTGGGGTGTGTATGGTGCAAGTGTAGTCTACCTAATTCTGGAGTGAAACCCTCCTCCCAGTGATTTTTGGTAATAACTAAATTAAAAAAAGAACAAAAAGGAATTTTTCAGTTGACAGGTAACACAAATGAACCATTGTAAGCCCAGCAGAGTTGAACCCCCTGCCATTGCATCAGTGACTGATGCTAGCTGGTTTGCATCAATCACTGCAAATTTTCCATAAGGTAAATCATTTCATCAATGTAAATGAGAAAGCATAAACAGGCAGTGAAACCCTCTGTGTAGAAAGTCCTGGGTTTTTTGGGCCCCAGGATGGCTTGTTCAAATAGCAGAAAGTAGGATGAAAATCCAAATCAAGTTACCCACCTCATCTTTGATGGAGTATAATCTTTCTAAAGTCAAAATTTAGTGGATAGCAAGGCTGCCCCAGCTAGTTCATATCACTGGTTGCCATGGTGACTGCTCATTGCCAAGAATACCTGGAATCCTGAGTTGCTGGCACTCAGGCTACCTCCTTATAATGTCTCCATTATGATTCCCAGGCCAGGAGGAGGGGAAGGCTTCTTCCCAATTTTATCCTGGACTGTCACCTGGGTGCAGATGGAAATCACCAGGGGCTACTAAATATCAGGAGATGCCCACAAACACACAAATGTATTCACACAGTCGCTCTGCATATTTTATATATTGACAGACAGAGAACAAAACAAAGACAGACATAGAGATGCACAGACAGAGACAGGTAGAGTCAGAGCCAGATAAATAGCAATATAGATGCTGACTGGATGACAGTATGCACAAGAAGACACATGAAGCAAATGGGACATGCATCAGGGAAGGGAAGAAACACCATCCCAGTCACTCTGGTGACCTCACTGATCTGCTCCTAGACAGATGATGAGAAACTGAGGCCCAATAAGATTAAATTATTGCCCAGGCTCACACAGGCACTATGCAGAGGATACATATGAATCCAGGCCATCTGACTCCATAGCAGCCAAACTTCTTTACAGAATAGAATTCTGCCTCCCAGAGCAGCTTTTGCCACCTAACCATGGTTTCCCTAAGGGACATCTGAATTTGGCTTTTAATCCTCCGCAAAGAAATCTTAAAGGACCTTAAGCTTGTATGTGAGCAATCAGGCTACTAACATAACAAATATAGGACAGACTTTATTTCTACCTGATGAAAAATGCAAAATATAAAGGGTTGGTACTTGATATCAGTGCCTGGCAGATACACAGCAGGTACTTAATAAATGGTTGTTTGATTGGATGTACTCGCAAAAGTCTAGACAACTCTTCTTCCCTCTCCAATGGTCTTGTCTATCTCCACAGGGTCTATCCTTAGGCTGAGGTCTCCCTTCCATTAAGAAGAAAACCCTTGGAATCAGCAGAATCCACCCATCTGCCCCTGTTGGCATCCACCTTACACCTTATTACTCCCCCTTCATGTCTCTGTGTTTTCATGATGATGCTTGGGAGTGGCTCAAAGATGGGACTCTAGCCCCAGAAGTGGATTTAGATAAGCTTCCATCTGGGAGCTTGGCCTGCCTTCTGTTTACACTTCAAAGCTGCTATGCAGCTCTAGGATTTTCATCAGGAATGTTTGAAAGTCTTCCACTTCAGTAAAAATTCATTTTTTCCCCTGTGAGATTACAATATATGGTTTGGTAAGTTACTTTGTTTGTAAGCTTATATTCTGCATTCTGAAATAACAATCCTGTGTATTCCTCACTGTGGATCTTTGTTACTTGCATCCTTTCTTTAAAGGCTGCTGGCAATACTTTTTCCTTGATCTGTAAACTCAAGATTTGTGCTGTAATGTTTCTGGGAGTTTTCATTTTGGTGGGTCCTTTCTGGAGACCTTTATATTCGATTTCTTCTTTGTTTTGTGGTTCCAAGATGTTTAGAAAGTTTTCTTGTTTGATTTCTTGAAATATTTTATGTAAACTCTTTTTTATGGTATAGCTTTCAGGTTTTCTAATACTTCTAAAATTTTCAGTCCTTAATCTTTTTTTCCATGTTAGTGTTTTCTATGATATGCCTTACCAATTCCTTTTAAAAGAATGTTTTCATTTTTTTTGTGTGTTATGGTACATCACCTTAGTTATCTTATGTATAATTTCCTTTCCCATCCCAGAGAACTATCTCCTATTACCAAGAGTATTTTTAAAGAGAAAAAATAATTCAGCACAACTGATTGAAACATTGAAAATCCAGGGAGGCAGTAGTACCTTTGGGTGCAATTGGAGATGGGCATTGAACAAACAAAAAGGGGGCATTGGAAGCATAAGTAAAGAAGAGAAGAGAAGAACATTTTGAAAAAAATAACTTCATACATGTTGCACCTGTTGTGTAACAGAGTTAAAGTCATAGTGATTTAATTATTTTCCAAATAAGCACAGAAAATACAAGTTATAAGCAATCAGTGCTCAAGTCCATTGACAAGTCTTATCAAGCAAGTGTTGGCAGGCAAGCATGTCATGCATTGTCCAGCATATATCAGCAGGAATATATTTTTGTAATGACTTGTTTACAATACGACACTATACGATTACATGATAAGATATTACATCATCAAAATTTCAGTGCAGGGAAAAATGAAATTTACAATAAATTATTAAATTTAAGATGCATCATTTTAAAATATAAATATATTTTGATATGTTTTAATATGATGCAAATTTCAGAAAAAAACAATAAAAGCTTAAAAAATAGATATTCGGGGGGTGCTGAGTAATTTTTTTTAAAAAAGAGTGGTAGGTCAATTAAGTTTGCGAACCTCTGCTTTAAAGAGAGAGTAGGATATAGACAGGATTCTCCCCAAAAATCAATTCAGGCCCATCAATATCTTTTGAATGTTCTCAAGGTGAATTTGGATGGTTTTTTGAAATTACTTTTCTATTGACATTGATAAAAGAAACATATTCCTGATCATTCTAGTCTTAGAACATCTAGAGAAATGAGGGTACACTAGTGAGATGAGAATATAAGAGTCAGTAGAATCTAATGGATACATTACTAAATTCTGAGTGGGGAAAATCTGGGTTCACATCCTACCTTACTAGCTGTGTGACATCAGACAACTCCCATCACCACTCTGGGTTTCAGTTTTTTTCCTCTGTAAAATGAGAAGGTTGGACTGGTTGACCTTTGAGGTCCCTTCCAAATCTACATTTCTGATCCTACGCAAGTCCCTTTACCTCCTTGGGTTTCATTTTGCAATGTACCCTAAGGGACTCAACTAAGTAGATTCTGAGGGTGATCTGAGGCAGAGACTTAAGTCTATGATCCTTTGGAACCATTTGGTGTCTTGAGGTAAAGACTAGGTGAAGCTGGAAGTGGGGCAGCAGACAGAGAACACACAGAAGAGACTTGAAGGGGAGTCTTTGTTCAGGATGGAGCCATGGTCCAATGGCAAGAAGAGTAGGATATGGAGTTAGAGGAGCCAGATTGGAGCCCTAGCTCTCATACTACTACAAAGACTCCATCTAGATTCTCCCTCATGGTCTGATTTTTGTGTATTCCAGGGTAAATTTTCTTTTACACTATACTTGGTCTTTCCTGATTTGACACTGGAAAACTCTTGGCCAAAATTTGCTACTTATTTAACAAATATCCTTCATAGTTGAGACCAGCCATTTTCTTGTACATATTTCCTCCTCGTTTAGTACATGTCAGTGGGCTACATTTACACTTTGCCTGGTGCATAGTGTCTGGGCATGGTTGCTTGCCTATTTCCTTGTACTCACTTGTTTGTTTATCCTCTGACATGGCTATCCCTCTCTAATCCATGTAGAAGAGCATGGTCATTGATCTCCCCAGCATCTCAGGGCAGGGGTGACCTGGGAGACAGTTTTTTGCTGGCCCTCAACCCTCCACCACCTACCTCCTGTATTTATTGATTGAGTGGAATCATCTAAAGTCTCCATGTTCTAGGCAAGTTTCTAAGATTACAAATTGCAGGCAGGGAAGGTGTCAGTGGAGAGATTTTCCTTCTCTGGGAGTCCACTACTGCCCTCAGGTGTCCAGTCCCTATCCCTGCAGCTGTCTGGATCATGATGCCTTCTTCTCAGCCTCCATAAAATCTTGACTAGGTGCCTGGGCCCTCTGAGGGCCTTAGGGTCCCCTAGGTGATGCTCCTCATGGGTAGGGCAGCATCCTGGAGCCTAGGAGAATCCCCAGCCTTCTGCCTTAACTCTAATTCAAAAAGGGTGTTGCCCAGCAGCAACTGCCTCCAGTTTTTAACAGCCTAAGTTTTGTCAGGGGCAGACATGAGCGCCTACTTGGATGCACCCAGATCCCTCCCTCCCCCGGCCTGTTTTTCTCTCCTCTTGCCTGGAGAAAGGAGGATAAGATTCACCTCTTCCCCAGACCAACGCTTTCCTCCTCTGCTCCGGGGTTTGTCAAAAATCCAAATCCCATTCAAGGACTGGTGGTCTGCTGCTGCCACTGCACTCAATGTCCTGTCCCCTTATGTGTCACCCAGGTCACTCCCCACCCCACCTCCCTGACCCTGTTCAGACCCGGGCTCTCCTCCAACTGGAAAATGCATGGCTGCTTATTCCCCGCGCCAGGCAACGGAATTGAAAGAAATGTTAGGGAGGTCCCCCCTCCCCTCTCCTCTCCCTCTTCCCTCTGTTCTGTGTGGATACTAATGCTGGCTCTCCTGTGACATCACCATGCCTGCCCCTCCCAACCTCGACCAAGATCAGTCTTCTTTGTCTCTGGAGGAGGAGGAGGATGAGGAGGAATAAGTTCCCTTTTTCCATGAATCTGGGTGGTGGAGTGTCACAAACAGGTGGAGATCTGCCAGCCCATAACCCTCTCCTCTTCTCCTCCCATTTCCTGCTCAAAGATCCCAGAAGTTCCTGCATTTTCTTGGGTATGAGGTAAGCCTCTCACACTTTCCTTCCGCTGCCTCTCCTGCTGCCCCTCCACATCCCCCCTTATATTCTCTTCTGGCCCCTCTTCAATCTGCTCCTGAACCTCCCCCACCCCAAACTGGCTTGTTTTAGTGTCCAAGGAGTTGTGTGTGGGCATGGATGGGGATTTGTGGGAGTATTAGTTCCTATGTTTACGCATGGGTTGTGTGTGTAGGGAGGATCATGAGTGTCTGGGTGTATACGTGTGTGTACACGGGAAACCTATGTGTGCCTGCTCCTCCAAGGATGACTCGTGCCTGGGGCTTCCTGCCTGCCCAGGCCTTTTTCTTGAGATGGGGATCTTCGGGGTAGGGTGGCATGGAGTTCAGTGAACGTCAGCAGGGAAAAGCCTTTGAAAACACTCCTCTCCTTCCTTCCTCAGGTGGATGTTTCCATCCTTCCATCCTTCATTCTTCCCCTCCTTGGCTTGACATTGGGGCTGAGAAGAAAGGAGAGAATCTAGGAACGAGCCTCCCCCTTCCTTTCTTCATCCTCAGTGCCAAGAGGGTGAATTTTTCTCAGGGGTGGGTGGATATATCTTTTCTGCCAGAGGTGACTGGGTCCTACAAATAGGCAAATCCCTGATTTACTGTTTTAATTAAGCAATACAATTCTGACAATCATTCTGGGGGGCACAAATCTTCTCTTCTACCCTTTGCCCATTCTTTTTAATTTAATTTAAGACTTCTTTAAAAGAATTCAAGTTTCAAGAGGCTTCTAGTTTAGAGGCTTTGAGTAGCAATTTATTAAAATCATCCCATTCTGGATATTTAATTTTCTTTTCAGCTTCATCAAAATATTTCTTAAGGTGATTTATTTTTATCCCAGTCAAAAGAACCTCAAGTTGGCTAATGCTGATGGGGGTTATCCTGGGTCAATTTCTGCCAATCAGTTAAATACCTGCAGGTTTGGGGCCCAGAATGCGGACATACAACCAGGTGCACTCCCATTGTGGAAGTCCTGCTGATTCCTATGCTTTCTAGTATTTTTAATAGAAATGGGTGTTGTATTTTGTCAAAAGCTTTTTTCTGCATCTTTTCATATAATCAAAAGATTTTTGTTGGTTTTCTTATTGATATGATCAATTATGCTGATAGTTTTCCAAACATCGAAACAGCCCTGCATTCTTAGTATAAATCCTACTTTTCACAGTGTATGATTTTTGTGATATAGTACTCTAATTTCCTTTCTAGAATTTTATTTCGAATGTTTCATTGCTATTTGTTAAGAACATTGGTCTACAGTTTTTCTTTGTTTTTGCTTTCCCTTGTTTAGGAATGAAAACTATATTTTTTGCTACAAAATAAAATTGATGGGACCCCTCCTTCATGTACTTTTTAAAAGAGTTTATATACAATTGAGCTAAGCTGTTCCTTAAATGTTGGGCAGAATTCAATTAAAGATCCATCTGGTCCTTGGGATTTTGTTTGAGGGAACTCATTTATACCTTGTTCAATTTCTGTTTTAAAGATAGGGTTATTCACTTCCCAGCAATACAAGGATCTAAGACATCTCCAAAGGCCTTGTGATGGAAAATGCTACTCACATCCAAAGAAAGAACTATGGAATTTGAATGCAGATCAAAGCATACTATTTGCTGTTTTTTTCTCTTCTGTTGAGTTTTGTTTCCTCTTTCTGGTGGTTCCTCCTATTTGTGCTAATTTTTACTTACAACATCACTAATCTGAAAATATGTTTAATAAGAATGTATATATATAGCCTATATCAGATTGTGTGCCATCTTGGGGAGGATGGTGGGGAGGAAGAGGGAGAAAAATTTTAAACCCCAAAGCATATGGAAGTGATTGTTGATAAATCAAAATAAATTAATATTTTTTTAAAAAGTTCTTAAAAATAAAGATAGGGTTATTTAAGGATTGGATTTTCTCTTCTGTTTACATGCATTATTTGTATGTATATGTACACAAATACACATATATGTATATATACATTTGTAAATATTTATCCATTTAGTTAGATTTTCAGTTTACCTGGCATATGATTATGCAGAAACCTCCTAATAATTGATTTAATTTCATCGTCATTGGTCATGCATCATTTTCATTTTCAAGAAAGGTAATTTGGTTTCCTTCCTTATTCAAAATTAAACAATCAATGATTTATTTATTTTATAGTATTTTTTCATAAAACCAAGTATTAGTTTTGTTTATGATTTTATTAGTTTTTTTTTCACTTTCATTGTTATTAATCTCACCTTTGCTTTTCAGGTTTTCCATTTTGATATTTAATTGGAGATTTTTAATTTTTTCTTTTCCTAGTTTATTGTTTTAATTTCAGACCCAGTTTCTTGATCCACTCTTTCTCCCTTTTATTGATTGAAGCATTTAGAGAAAGTCAATTTCCCTAAGTAGCTGTTTGGTTGCATGACACTATTTTTGGTTACATTGTCTCCTTGTTGGCATTCTCTTTAATGAAATTAGTGGGTTTTTTTGTAATTTGTTCTTTGAACCACTCATTCTTCAGGATTCGATTATTTAGTTTTGGTTAATTTTGAATCTTTTACCACACTATTTACTGAATGTCATTTTTTATCACACTGGTCTCTAAGGGTACATTCAAGATTTCTGTCTTTCTCCATTTGGTTATGAGGTTTTTGTGCCTTAATAAACAGGGAATTTTTGCAAAGGTCCCAGGTACAGACAAGAAAAAACTTATATTCCTTTCCATTTCCACTCAATTTTCTGCAGAGGTATATAATATCTATTTTTTAAAAAGATATTATTCCTCTTTTTAACTTCTTTCTTATTTATTTTATACATAGATTTGCCTAACTCTAAGATGGGAAAGTTGTAGTCACCCATTAATTTAGTGTGACTATTTTCTTTTGAAAGTCATTTAACTTTTCCTTTAAGAAGTTGAATGCTCTGACATTTGGTGTACATATGTTTAGTATGGCTATTACATTATTTTGTTAAGATACTTCATAGCAAGCTGTAGTTTCCTTGCTTATCTCTTTGAATCAGGTCTGTTTTTGCTTTTGCTCTGTCTGATATCATGATTGCTATCCTTATCTGTATCTTGATCTTCCTTGTCCCCACTGTAGCTTTTCATGTTCTGATTTTCCTTTGCTCATTTCCCCACCTTATTGTTTGATTTTATATTCATGTTAATTTTAGTCTCTGTTTCCAAGATAGAACAGTGAAGAAATGCAGGGTCTTGACACTTCAGTCTTTTTCATGCTACTATTTTAAAGTTAGTTCTAAGAGTTTAGAATTTTCAGGGGTTGCAAGGTAATATGATGTTAGACTAGGTGTGGTCACTGCTCTCCTGGCCTGTGCTATGCCTCTTCCCCAGGAAGAAACCCTCATCCCTTGGGAATACAATCAATAAAGCTATTCAGGGTCCCTGCTCCATTCCCCAATTGATGCACATCCTCACAATTTCCAATATTTTTCATTACAAATAAGGTTGCTACAAACATGTTTGCACATGTAGGTCCTTTTCTCTTTTTTATGATCTCTTTGGGATACAGACCAAGTAATGGCATTGCTGTATGCAGTTTGGTTGCCCTTTGGGCATAGTTCCAAATTGCTTTCCAGAATAGGTGAATCACTTCACAACTCCTCCAATAGTGCATAAGTGTCCCATTTCCCCATCAATTTAGGCAGGACATCAGAAAAAAAAATTTCATAAAAATGAGAATTCTCCCAAAGTGCAGTGACCTGTCTTGAAGAAATGGTGGATTCCCCCTCCTTGGAGGAGAACCAAGGCAGAGCTAGATGACCGTTTGTCTTCTATGTTTCTCTGGGGATTGCTTTCATGTATAGATTGGATGAGATGGCTACTATAGTCCCTTCTATCAAGTTTTGTGAAAATTATGTGAACCAAGGCTGACAAGGAAATCTGAGGACAACCCAGGGTTTTAAAAAGCTGTTTATTGGGGCTGAAGTAGACTGCATGTGGAGCTGAGCTGAGCTCTTCCTGAACATTTCTGTGGATATGTGTGCAGTGCTGGTGGACTTTAGGCTAATTCACTACTCCCTTAGTTTCAGTGATAGCAGAAAGAGTAGGCAAACCACCTGCCACCTCTAATCTTTCCCTCTAGGTGCTTCCATGCTTTAGCTTCCCTGGCTTGCCTGATCCATATGGAGCAGGAGGTAGGGATGAATGTCTTGAGGGAGAGTATACTTTATGCACATTATGGGGGAAAGTTCTATTGCAGATGTTACTCTGTTATTTCATTAAATGCCTTTGCTTTTGAACAATTTGTGTCCTTTGATTGAGTAGAGAAGAAGGGTACTCCTTAGCTCTCATTTTGTGGGCCTTGTGTACACATAGAGTATCTTGAAGGTGGGCAAGTGTTCTGGGAACCCTAAATGGAAGGAGAGGTACCACAGATGCTACCTATTATTAAAGAAAATGCTAGTGAAACTCTAGGAAAGTGAATGGTGAAGAGAAAAAATCAGTATGACTTCATCTAATATAGGTCAAGCCAGAGTAACCTCATTTCCATTTTTGACAGGGTTGCTAAAGTGGTCAAACAGGAGAATGTGGCAGCTACAGTTTACACAGATTTCTTCAAAAATTTGGTAAATTATTTAGTGCTCTTTTTTAAGAAATGGTTTGGAGAAGTGGCCCAGATGACAGTGAAATTAGACCTTGAATTGCTTGAATGATTGGAGAAAAAAGGAGTAAAAACTGGGAAGAAAGTCTCTATTCGAATGCCCAAAAGGTTTGTCATTGGCCCTCTGCTGGTTAACATTTTTATTAATGTCTTGGACAAAGGGTAATGGCATCCTTATCACATTTGCAGATTACCCCAAATTGGATGACAGAGTCAAGATCCAAAAAATCTGGACAGGTTAAAGAATTGTTCAGAATCTAATAATATGAAATTTAATTGGGACAGATATAAAGTCTTGCACTTGGGTTTAAGAAGTCAACTCTGCAAGTATAAGATGGAGGGAAGTGTAGTTATGTGGTGATTTCTTTATAAAAATATTCAGGGGGTTCAGTGGACTGCAAGCTCAATATGAGGCTGAAGTATGACATCACAATGAAAAACCACAAATGGAATATTGTTCTAGATTCAAAGAGGCCTGGATTCTAAGAAGTAGGAGGTAATAGACTATCTATGATCTTACTGGGGATTTTCCTGTCCCTCTCTAGCTGATGGTGCCTTTCCTTTGAAATTATTTGTGTTTTACTTTCTATATAATTTGTAGATATAAAATTAATATATTTTGTACACACACAGAAATAAAGTCACAGAAACAGACCTACACCCTCACACACATTATATATGTAGGTATATATATATATGTGTGTGTGTACAAATATAGGATGTACATATGCATGTATGTATATTTTGTCTTCCATGATAGAATATATATTCCTCAAAGGAAGCGAGTAGTTGTTTTGTTTTGTTTTGTTTTGTATCTTTAGTGTCTAGCACAGTGTCTGGTACATAGGAGGTATTTAATAATTATATGTACTTTGATATTTAGGAGCAAGAGGATCTTTCAGTATTCATCACAAAATATCACACACAGGACTGTCTCACTTTGCTTATGTTTGGTCTTGGAAGGGAAAAATGTATAGGATTTGGCATATGATATTTGGTAGCATTTGCTGTACTTTGGCGGTAGAGGGACACCTAACAAACTTTAAGCCACACATCTAATACCCAACAGAGTCTCTCTTTTTCTCCACTGTCCCTCTTAAGCCACCCTCTCCTCTCAACCATAGTCCCCAATATCTTGCACTGATTTC
>NW_020943894.1:0-1356 GCF_900497805.2 Vombatus ursinus
CAAGTATGCTAATGAGGTGATAACCTACAACTACATCATTCACTACTGGAAACCAAAGGGGAGGGGTGGGGGAGAGTTCCTAAAGGGTATATTTTGGTCTGTTATGTCCATAACAAGATAGTTTCAGGAACTGATGTCTATAATGTGACCTGTGGATCATACATGATAACTGTGGGAATCAATACATGATAGTTTTGTTGATACAAGATAGTACAAGGGAAATTCCACAACAGTCAGCTTGTTCTTGTAACAGGGAGAGATATTTTGCCTCACTGGGTCCACTCTTGAGTCATTGCCAGAGATAGAGTCCTTGAGATGCAGTGAAACCGTCAGTGATAGTGTTTCTGAGGCTAGGGAGAAATATCATCTTGGAAGTGGGGTCCAAGTACAAACATCCCAGCACTCCATCAGTCAGACTACTATAGGAACCTTCTAACACATCTTCCTCCTCTACTCTCTCCCACTTTGAGCTTTCTCTGATACCACTGTCCAATTAACTTTCCTCATGCATAAATTTGGTCACTCTGCTCCTCTGGTCAAAGTCCCTCTGTGGCTCCCTATGGCCCATTAAATAAAATATAACTTCCTTTTTCTGGCATTTGTTGCCCTTCATCATCTCACCTTCCATTCTCATTTCATACCACTCCCCTACTGACTTTATCATCTAGCTATAATGGACTGTCCTCTGAACACACCCCATGCATTCTACCAGTTATTTGAAATCTCTGTTCAGGCCTCTCTCTGATTAATAAGGCAGACTCAGAAAGAGTAAGTTAAAGTATTTTATTCAACACAGCAAGGCAGTAACTAGACTGGCCTCCCTTCAATCTGTGAGGAGCTTTTTATAGACAGGCATAAGCAACTTCCACACAAGGACAGAGGTATTTTGATTGGAGCACATAATCATGAGATGGAATGAGTGTCCCCATTCTTCTTCCTAACAAAGGGAAGACCCAGAAAACTGGGCTGGACAATAGGTAGGTAGGAAGAGGATCTGATAAGTCTCCAAATATTCTCTAGGCTGCAAGCACAGAGTCTTTAGATTAAATCTTTGTTTCTCCAGAGGACAAAATTATGATAAAAAAGAAGTTAGGAGGGAACAGACTTCAGTTTGCTGTAAAGGAATTTGGATTTCTGGATCTTAGATCCAGCTCCAGTATTCTATATAAGAGAATGGCTAGGGTGGGAGTAAGAGGTGGGGAGGTGGGAGGAGGGCTTGGCACCAAAGTGGATATAGCTGCACAGCAGCAGCAGTACCAGAGTCATCAGGCAAAAGGCCTACCTTCAAGTCTCAGCTATACAGCTAATTGATAGCAATTACCAGCTGTGTGGCCTTGTTTGTGTTTCATTCTCAAA
>NW_020943894.1:1366-2893 GCF_900497805.2 Vombatus ursinus
GCCACTACTTTTGAGTGCAAGAATGAGGGCACCTGGGATGGAATCAAATGCATCTGTAGTGTCCTCTTCTATGGCCCTCAGTGTGAATACGTTTCAGAAAGCCTTCCAATAGGTAAGCCAAACATCTCTGGGTCTCAGGGCTCTGAGCCTACCTACATCAACAGCTGAGGTGGGTACAGGGGAGTGAAAAGGGACCAAAGATACCCAAACATTCCTCAGAGAGAGGGTGGAAGGTCACAAAGCATGGGGGATACAGAGTTTTCATTGTGAATGATTTGTATGCTCATAATCAAGTCCATTTCCACCAGGCTCTCCTCCAGAAAAAGTCAATGCTACTGTGGAAGTGAAAGTATCTGTGACCAATATGGAATTTACAAAGGACTTAGAAAACACATCCTCAGATGCCTACAAGAATTTCACTGAACGATTCAAAAAAGAGGTATACCATCAGTGGGTCATAAGAGCACTGGATTTGGCAGGAACCTTAGAGGTCATCTAGTACATTCCCTGATATCATAGAGGGGATCTAGAAGAGTTAAGTGACTTAGTTAAGTCACTTGCCTCAGGTTACATAAACAGTTAATGGCAGAAACAAAAAATTTGACCCAGGTCTCCCCCAACACCCAGGTCAGTGCTTTATCCATTGGATTCTCTGCCTCCACCTCTCAGTGTCTTTCACTCTGGTCCTGTTTCTCAATCTTACCATCTCAAGGAAAACAGAATAGTGGGAGGAGGTCTGCAGCAGAAGTTAGATGATTTAGATGAGAACTGTCCTGACCACTTATAAGCCATTTGACCTGGACAAGTCACTTCACTTTTATGAGTTCCAGTTTGCACCTGGAGTCAGGAAGACCTGGGTTCAAACCTGGCTTCAGATGCTTAGTTGTGTGACCCTGATCAAAGCACTTAACTTGACTCAGCTTCAGCTTTCCTCCTCTATACTATATTCTATATGTTCCTCACTTACCTGCCAGAGTTGTTGTGAAGATAAGTAAGACGATATTTGGAAAGTGCTTTGTAAACCTTAAAATGCTATCTAAATCCTAACTATTATAATTGCTGTTATTATAGCTTACAAGGTCATTTGGACAGTCAAATGAGATAATGTATACAAAACTTCCTTGTTATTGTAAAGTGCTATACAAATATTTATTGTTAATCATTCTGGTATATTTCACTGCTTTCCCTCCTACAAGCTGTCTTTTCTTCCTTATTTAGAAAACAAGAATCCTCCAGATCATCTGAATTTTCTCAGTTAATCAACAAACATATAAGACTATGTGCTAGGCATGGGAGAGTACTAGTGTGAGGTGGGGTGGTGGGGAGAGGAAGACTGGCAAATGAAGGCCCATTCCTTAGAGTATGCACACTCAGTTCTGGTTCAGCAGCTAGTCATCGCTTTTAATTCCATCATACCTTGATGCTTTTTCTCTTATAAATTGTCTTTTCCCTCTTAACATTGAGAAAATAAGAATCCTCCAAATTATCTTAATTTTTGAATCAATCAACAAGCATTCTTTTAAGTGC
>NW_020943895.1:0-1847 GCF_900497805.2 Vombatus ursinus
TTTTCCAATGAGGAAAGAAATGGTAAAGACCTGGAATAGATCAAAAAAGAGAAGACTTTAACTCATTGTTTTAGTTTTTTTTTTTTCTGATATAGGAATGAGTGAGTGCTGGTGAAAGTGTTCTTGTTTTATCTTTTTTATCTATACGTGATGAAAGTTGTTCAGGGAGAAGAAAAAAGCAGCCCCTAATAAGATTGCAGTTAATTAAAAATGAAATTGGAGCTTTTCGTTAGGAAGCTTCTAAGCTTTCAGTACGTCTGCAATTTGGGCTCAATTGGAACATTAATTCAGTCTACTCCTCATTCTTTCCTCCTAATCTGGTCAGTTAAAAGAAAAAAAAAGTAAAATAAAGAAATAAAAAGACTTTCTTACTCCCTAAATTTGTTGTAAGAACAGAATTCATGACTTCACAGGGACTCTAGGAATTATATTTTAAAAATGGATTGGTTTGGTGGAAATTATAACAGGGTTGGCTTTCTGCATTGAGTTTCATGTTGAAGTGTCTTAATGTACTTATTAAATACTCAGTAAGCATGTGTATTGAGTGTGTATAAAATACCTGGGCATGCACATTCCGAAACAAACCCAGGAACTATATAAACAAAATTATAAAATTATAAAAGGCTTTTTTACAAATAAAATCAGATTTAAATCATTAGAGAGATGTTAATTGTTCATGAGTAGGCAGGGCCAATATAATAAAAATGACAATTTTATCCAAAGTAATTTATATATTCAATGCAATCCCAATTCAATTACCAAAAATATTTTACTGAATTAGAAAATAAAGTGACAGAATTCATTTTGAAGAACAGAAAATCAAGAATATCAAAGGAAATAATAAAAAATATAAAGGAAGAGGGTTTAGCAGTATCAGATCTTAAACTATACCATAAGCAGTTATTATCAAAACTATTTGGTACTGGCTAAGAAATTGAAAAGTAAATCAATGGAACAAAGTAGACAAACAATTTACAGCAGCAAATGAACATAGTAATCTTGTATTTGCGAAGTATAAAGACATGTTTTTGAGATAAAAATTCATTGCTTGGTAAAAATTGTTGAATAAACTCGAAAGCAGTATGTAAGAAACTGTGCATAGTATCTTAAACCATGTACCAAGATGAGGTCAAAATGGATACATGACACAGATATTAAGAGAGATGTTACATAAAAATTTGAAGAATATGGAACATATTACTTATCAGACTTATGGGTAGATGAACAATTTATGAATGAATAAAAAATAGATCAGAGTGAGGTGGAAAATAGATAATTTTGATTATATCAAATTAAGTTTTTATACAAATAAACCAAAATGTCACCAATATCAGAAGGAAAGCAGAAAATTGGGAAAATACTTTTTATAGATAATTTCTCAGATAAAGGCCTCATCTCACATATATAAAGAACTTTGTCAAATCTATAAGAATATTAATCACTCCCCAATTGACAAATGGTTAAAGAATATCAACAGGCAGTTTTCCAATGAAGAAATCTAAATAATTTATAGTCATGTAAAAAAGCTCTAAATCATTGTTGATTAAAGAAATTTAAATTAAAACAACCTTAAGATACCATTTTATCTCTATCAGATTGGCTAAAATGATTGAAGGGGAAAGTGACAAATGTTAGGGGGGATGTCAAAAAATTGGGACACTAATTCACTGTTGGTGGCACTGGGAACTGATTCAACCAAGCAAATTGGAAGTATTTTCAAAGAGTGATCAAATTGCCTATATTCTTTGACCCAGCAATACCACTACTAGGTCTGTTTCCAAAGATGATTAAATAAAAAGGAAAAAAAAATCTTTATGTTCTAAAATATTTATGGCAGCTCTCTTTGT
>NW_020943896.1:0-2016 GCF_900497805.2 Vombatus ursinus
AAAAAAATAAAGCCAACCAGGAGACTGACCTTTATATAATACAAAAAGGAACTGTGGCTAAAGCTTTCACTCCAATTGATAATTTGTTACAAAAGGGGAAAATAATTTCAAACATCAGCAAAACAACATGCAAGTGGAATGTATGCGTTTTTATATGCACAAGTGAATATCAACTAACTTCCTTCAAAGAAGCCATCTATTCTGAAGGGATATGGGATGAAGGAATGATCAGAGTGGGCTAGGTTTTCTCTTGGGAAGAGTTCTCAAAGGAAGTGAATTTGGAGGAGATGGTCTAAGATAAATTGGGCAGACTGGGTGACAGAATTCCCAAAGGCTTTACAAAGCTGGCAAAGAGTGAGTTTGTATGAGATAGGAAACAGATTAGTCTGGGGAGGAGAGGGGCATGCTGTGTGTAAAGGAATCACTGGAAATTAGGTTCTTCTGATGGTAAGTTAAGGGGAAGTTAGTGGAAGACTTTGAATGCCAGACAGAGAAGTTTAAAGGAGGTCAGGGCAACTAAGGTAACTCTTATTTTGGAATATGTAAGGAATTTCCCAAATGGCAAATTTTTATTCTTTTGAAGAATTGAGAAAGTTTCATACATAGAAGGTAAGTCTAACTTGTATTACTGTATTAGAAAAAGGGCCTGAAAAGTGTGTGTGTATGTTGTATAAAATGCATGTATATATAGAGGCATGTATACACGCACACACACACACACACATATACACACATATATACTATATATTTATAGATCTAGATAGATAGGCTAGGTAAGCCACTGTGGTCCCTTCCAGTTCTCAAATTACGTGCTTCTGTGAAATGTGGGATTAAATCCCGCAATTTATTTAAGCCCAGTAATTTAAAGTTTTAACTACCATATGAAGAATAGCTTTTAATTTTACTCCATTTTCCTGTGCTGTCAAGAAGACTATGAGCATTCCTCTTGCAGCACTTCTTCAGGAAACCTTGGAGTGAAAGGCCTTTGTCAGTCAGTCATCATCTATTAAGCACCTACTATGTGCCAGGTGCTGTGCTGAGCACTAGGGATGCAAAGAAAGGCAAAACATCGTCCCTATCCTCAAGGACCTCACAATCTAATGAAGGAAGACAACACATAAAAAGAAACTGAAGGGGGGTGGGAAAGGAATAGTCTCTGAAGACTTGTAGACAAGCAGAAGATCATGGGGGGCTGCCCTGGGACCCCCTCCTTAAATGGATGATCTAGGACGAGCTCTCCACTGTCCACCCTCCCCGGTCGGAGGGAGGGAAGGGTCTCAGGGCTGCCTTGTATGGAGGAGTGAGTTTCAGATTTGGTTCAGTCTTGCTAAAAAAAAATGTTACTGGAGACACTAGTTAAGACCAGGAGAATAAAGTTTATGTGTGTGTGTATATACATATATATCTCTTCCAAATATGGTTGGTACCCTGTATAGAAATTTTATATCCTAATTGATCATAAGTAAGGAATATGAGTAGTAGGTTCTTATAAACAATGCCGTGCCAGAAGACAAGAGGTAGGAGATTCTGGCACACTTAGCAATCCACCTGGAAATGTGTTGTGTGGCCATTGATGCCTTGGTTTTCTAGTTGTCAGTTCAGATGTGTTCTAGGCACTTACTAAGCTGTGCCTCACCTATTCCTATACCTGTACCTTCCCCAAATGGTTATTCACCCATTCTATAGCATCCCCTCCCCCTTCTGAGCCCCACATTTCTCCCAGTTAAACTTTTGGACATAACCTCAAATCAAAATGTTTTTACCTTGCTTTGGATGCCAAGTGTGGCAAAAAGAAAGGTTGTAGGGGTCATTAATGTGCAATCTTTAGCTGTAGAAAGACGAAATTCCTTCCGTTTCTGACAGGAGGTGCTTCTAACTTGGGTCTTCATTTTTACAAATAAAACAAAACGATACCATCCAAATTAAAAACTAAAGCTTTCTCATATTTGTTCACTTTGGTGTTTTGTCTTGTATAATTGATTTAAGGTCATTCCTTCTGGCATGAAATAGCTAGAG
>NW_020943897.1:0-2403 GCF_900497805.2 Vombatus ursinus
AAGAAAAAATTCCCCATATACTCCCAAATATTTATAGTAGCACTTTGAGACAGCTAAGAACTGGAAACCAAACAGATGACAATTGATTAAGAAATGGCCAAATAAATTCTTATGCATGAATGTAATGGAATACTACTGCTCTGTAAGAAATAATAGGTCTGATGAATGCAGAGAAGCATTGGAAAGGTCTTCATGAATTGCTGTGAAGTAAAGTAAGCAGAGCAAAAAAAAAAAACCACAAAATACAAAACTATACACAGAATAACAACAACAATGGAAATGGAAAGAATGAAACACCAAAAAACCAAAAGTAAATCTAACAGAATTATAAAGATCAGGCAGGACAAATTGGAATGAAGAGACATGAGAAGATACCCCCAACCTAGCCCTTGGTGGAGATGGGACGTCCACAAGTGTTACACATTGTGCATGGTTTTGGACTTTCTCAATATATAAGTCAGTTATGCTGATTTTCTTTTCTTCTCTAAAAACAAACACTATTTGTCATATAAGATATGGAAAGATACATGGGATTTTGTAGTGATGTAAGAAAAGAGTAATAAAAAAATACTGAAAAAAAATATAAATTCATTCTTATAGGCTAAAGACTGACCTTGAATAAAACTTAATGAGAGGTGGTTTTGCATGATGGAGAGAGAGATAACCTTAAATTCAGGCAGACATGAGTTCATATCCTAACTCTGACATACTGGCTCTATGACCTGGGAAAGGTAGCTTAACCTCACTGTGCCCCAGACAACTCTGAGACCTTAAGTGGTAGAGAAGGTGTTGACCTACATGGTCTGTGGTTTCCTTTTACCTCTAAAAGGAAATCTCAGCTCTGAACTGAACAGGCCAAAAATTTGAAAGAATATAGTTTTTAATTATTAATTATGTTAACATTTATAATCTATGCCTCTAACTTTGCCTCTCTACTTCTCCACTTAGCCAAACTAAAATAAAAACTCTCCTTAAAAACAGGCATAGTTCAGAAAACTAATCCCCCCATTAACCATATCTGAAAATATATGTCTCATTCTGCATTTAATTTAAGTGCATCTCTCATGAGAGATGAGTGCTATCATTCAACCTCAGTCTTACAGACTTTTAGACTTGTGGTTTATCCTGACCTTAATCACTGTTCTAACCCCTATAAATGAGAGCTATCATTATTATCACTGGTGCTGTTGTTATTTATTACTGCTGCTGCTGCTGCTGATGCTACAGCTACTTCTACTTACCTGCCAGTAAGTCTAATTGAAATAAGCCCTTCCTGCAAATACAAAGTTAGTCTAGAAAAAAGCAGCCTCTCTTCAGGGGCTTGTTCTGACTAGATCTGAATCTGCCTCTCAGATCATTGTTGAGGAGAGTACCACAATCTTTTCTCAACACAGAATTTCTCAAAGCTGTGAAAATCCTTCTACTTCCTTATGAAAGTTAAAGAAAAAGGCTGAAGAAGAGAGAAACTGCTGCCTACTAGTTGAAATAGATCTTTCAAACTCAACATGTTTACATAAAAGATTCACAAGAAAACATCCTTCCCCTGAAATTCTTCCTTCTTCTAACTTCCCAACCACTGATCACAGTACCACCTTTCCAGCCACCCTGAGCTAGACCCAAGAAGACCTCACCCGGTAAGGGAGCTTACAGCTTATCTTACCCAGAACCAATGCTCCACTTCATTTCCTAGTCACCAGTTAGAAAATATTCCCTGTTGTCAGTTTTCATAATTTTCCCTGAGCTCTTGGTCTCTTCTCTCACTAGAATAGAAGCTTACTTGGAGCAGTGACTGCTTTTTCTTACTTGTATTTTTTGAACTCAGCACTTTAGCATAGTACCTGGTACATAGTAAGCACTCAATAAATGCTGTGACTCTATCATCTATCTACCTGTCTGACTACCTACGCACCTACCTACCTATCTATCTGTCTGTTTATTCAAGTGTGTCCTGATGAGTGTTTAAAAGCCAGCTCTCTGAAAAATATATACACAATAATAAGTTTATTTTGCATTACTGACATCTTCTCCATCACTTCTATAAGTGTAATTCATAAAATAGATCAAACTCAGATTTGCAGCATTTGGCAAATTTTAAAGTGCAATTGTCCAAACTGAAAATTTAACAACTGGCTCTTATATATGTATCTATCTCTCCATCAATCTATATACCTATGATTACACATGTAATTACCATTGGGGCAAATTGTACAGTATTTCTGTGACATGTAGTATCTAAAAGGTATGTTGAAAGATCCTGAAAGGCTTATGCCAGAAAATAATTTTCCACCCTCTATGATCTCTATATCATCTATCTATCTATCCCATGGCCCTCATGCTTCCTTAGCTCCCATATCTGATCAGTTGCCAAGTTTTGTAATAACTACATGAATAATACCTCAGACC
>NW_020943898.1:0-2779 GCF_900497805.2 Vombatus ursinus
GAATGCAATAAATCAACGAAGGCATTCTTGAAGTTCAGCTTCAAAATAAATGGATGTCGAGGATTGCATTGTGAGAGATAACTGGAGCAACTGGACATAATATAATCTTTATCTTTCAACAGTCAAGATGCTTAACATTCTAAAGAGCCTCGGCTCTGTATCTTACTTCATGTATCATCAAGTCTAGTCCCTTTCAGCCCAACAATGTAGGCCCTCGTTTTTATGTGTTTGTGTGTGTATTTGTTGGTAATATGTTCACGAATATGAGTGGTTGATACACAATCTGCAAAATAAATCAACATAACTTCTTGAGGGAATTTCTTGCTGTTCAGACTTAAACTAAAGGGATGTTTGCAAAGCATTATATTCTGAAAGTAATTCTGGAAATGGACATAACATAATCTTGGATGGACCTTTACAGTCAGACACTTCACATTTTAATGGACCTCTGCTCTGTATATATGAGATCTGGATCTGTACTGTCTAACCAACAATGTTGAGGTGGCAATGATGTTTTCTGTGGGGGAGGGGGGTGTCTATTTGTGTGGATATTTAATGTATGAATCCCAACCACCATACTAAATAAAAAATGTAGTTCCTTGAGGGGAGTTCTCCATGTCCAGAACCAGAAAATGGAATACTTGGGATTAAATCCTGAGTGAACTCGGGCAATTAGACATGGCTGGCCTGAGTACTTTCCTTAAAATTGAGGTTCTGGAAGGACACTGGCCAATCTTAGAGGAAGAGGCTGCAGGGGCAGCAGATATTGCTAGTGTGAGAGAAATCAAGGGACTGAAGTGAATTTCCAGGGTGTCAGGAGTAGTCTAGAGTAAAGAGATATTGACTATTTTGATTGATAGAGTTTTTATTAATAGCATTCAGTTAAAAAAAATTGAGTTCTAAATTCTCTCTCTCTTTCTTGCCTCTCCTCCATCCATGAAGAAGGCAAGCAATATGATAGGTACCCACACAAAACATCGCCATATTAGCCATTGAACTAGAGAGTTTAAATACAACCTAGCTTGGGCTTATTCTAGGATGTTTGTTGCTAAACTTGTTCTCAAAACATTTCCAACTATCAGAGCTCATTAGGCCCAAGTGACCTAGATAATCCATGTCAGCACTCAGTGTGCTGATGATGGACTGGCCAGCATGACTTTAATGTTGGGCAGGCAGACACATGAAGGATCCAAGGCCTCTCCACCAACACAAGTTGCAGCTAATCAGTGATGTAGTAGGCGAATACAAGGAGTTTCTGATGCCAAAATATGTTATTCACCGACCTGATCAGAGTCATCACATAGCCTAGTATTAAACATAAGAGACCAGGTATTCATGACTACAAATCTAGACAATTTCACTAACATATGCTCCCTCCCTCATTATGCTGCTAAGTGGGGACAACAATGATCATGCCACTATGATACATAGGAAGGGGGAGTTGGTATAGAAGCAGCTAGGTGGCACTGCAGTGGATGGAGCACTGGCTCCCCCCAGAGCCCGGGACACTTGAGTTTAAAGTCAAGCTTCAGATAACTTACCACCTGTGTGACCCTGGGCAAGTCACTTAACCTCTGTTTACCTCAGTTTCCTCATATGGAAAATGGAGATGATAATAGCACCTACCTCTCAAGGTTATCACAATCCAATGAGATAAAAATGCATGGCCCAGCAAGGATGTGAGAAGCACTATATATACATTTCTTCTTCTACTTATCATCCTCATCATCATCACCATCACTATCATCATCACACCACAGTGATCTTTGAAGAGGCTTTCTGATCTTCATTCCTACAAATCATCCGTTGAAGACATGGAGTCAATTTTGCTATTCAGAACAAAATGATTAAATTTTATCAAAAAATAAAACACCTCAAATCTCCTATTTGTTTCCATAATGAATATTTAGAACTATAGATGCCTTCATTTAAGGACATATTAGCATACCACCCCCAATTTGTACCCCTGGCTTAGTCATTCAACCTTGTTTTTTTTTTATTTTCCCTATAATCTAAGTGACCAAACTTTGAAGAAAAAGGTACGTGGTTTGCTGCTGTTTTATATTCTTCATGGTATTTGTTAATGTTTTTATGTGTTACGTGTCTTTGGTTCTCAAAGCTCTTTCTGCCTGGTCAATTGGTATCCTTAGATGTTGAAATAAAAAAATGAAATCTCCCATTTCCATGTACTTTTCACCACTGCCATTTAGGAAGGGACGTGCAATTTCACTAGTATAGAGAACTCTCGGTATGGAAAATCCCTTCCCTAAAGTAGATCAGCTGGCTTAGGGAGTTTGCAGGAGGCACTGAGGGTTATTCAATAGGGCCAGATGAGCTTCAGAGGTGGGTTTTAACTAGGGACTTCCTGACTCAGCTCTACCATGCTGACTTTTCAACTCTCTGAATATATAGTAATCAAGGCCAATGGTTTTCACAGTTCTTTGATATCCTTTCCCTTTAAATGGTAACTTCAGGAATGAATAGGATCTTCAAAGCATTGATTAAGTTGGCTTACTATGTAACCAAGCACTGGAAATCCTATTAGTCAAGTAAGACTGCACCCCACAAAGCTCATGCTCTAATGGGAAAGACAACACCTAGGAGACATTTGAGCTGCAAGTTGAATGGAGCACCCATGGTGCTTAGGGTGAAATAGCAAAGCTGATGGTGATACTTCTTCCAATCAAATCTGAATCACTTTCTGATGTTGAACCATTGGAATTAGAGTGAGAGTTAGTACCAAAGACTTTGGGGGCAAGAACTTGCTTTTCTGGGTCCT
>NW_020943899.1:0-2691 GCF_900497805.2 Vombatus ursinus
TAATTGAATCAATATCCTTGGAAAAGTTGCAGGATATAAAATGTTCCTTATATAAATAACTAGCATTTCTATACTTTACCAACAAAATCCAGCAGGAAAAGATAAAGAAAGTCCATGTAAAGTAACTACAGAGGGGTCACATGGTGAACAAGATGGAGGATGATCAATCAAGAAATAAAAATTTCTTAAACACCTATTATGTACCAAACATTGTACTAAGTGCTGAGGATACAAAATGAGGTAGAAGATAGTCCCTGCCCTCAAGGAACTTACGGTCTAATGGAGGAGACAATATGTAAACAAATATATGTGAAGAAAGCTATATGCAGGATAAATAGGAAATAATTAACAGAGAGAAGGCACTTGAGTTAGTGAGAGTAACATGGGTGAAGATCCAGCAACAAAGACTAAGAAGGATACCAGATAGGTAAGAGAATGAAGAGAAATTCAGAAAATCCCAGGGAGGGGAAGGTATCCAGGAGGTCATTCATACTGTCAAAGGCTGCAGAAGGTTCAAGGAGAAAAGAATATATAATTCAATTCAAACCAGCGAGCATGTATTAAGCACTCATTATGAACAGGGACTAGAAACCCCCCCCCCAAAAAAAAGAAAAAGAAAGAAAAACAGTCTCTATTTTTGTCTCTCTCTCTGTCTGTCTGTCCATCTGCCTCTCATACACACACACACACACACACACACACACACACACACACACATCATCCTGGGATCATGAAAGTGAATCTTCATTTACTGGGAACACAAGTTTGGGGATTCTATCCCATTCATGGCTCCTTTCCAGAAGGCATTGTTTTATTCATTGATTTTGTATCCTCAGTACATTCCTTGGCACATAGTAGGTGCTTAATAAATCCTCATTGATTGACATCAAATGCAGTACTCCTCAGAGAAATACAGACTAGAGCTTACATCTAAATAAGCAGAAAATTTCTGCTCCATGGGAATATCGGTGTCACTAGATGTTTAGAGCATGAGGAAATCTTAGCTGACTTTAGGTAAGCTAACCTTGGAAACAGGCTATCTACCTGTTAGCATAATTAACAATTTATCCCAGTCTACTAGAGAAGGTTGATTCTGATAGAAGATTAAAGACCAAAAAGACATTTTTATCCACTGGTAAATTCTCTTAACTCTTTTACAAACTCCCCTGGCTATTTACCAGCTTGTTTCCATAAATCAGGCTTGTTCAAATGTCTTTCACTCCATCTGTGGTTGAAGTTTGAGACCGTATTAGCTTTCACCAGTCCTCCACTCAGCATTTATAGCATATAAGAGAAGAGATATTCCATTTAGCATGTAGAAGATGCTATGTTGTAGTTGATAGAACAGTGATTTTTTTTAAGGAGGGGACATGTAATAAGGAGAAGGGAATAAGCATTTATTTTATTTTATTTTGTTTTTGGCTAGGCAATGGGGTTAAGTGACTTGCCCAGGGTCACACAGCTAGTGAGTGTTATGTGTCTGAGGCTGGATTTGAACTCAGGTCCTCCTGACTCCAAGGCCAGTGCTCTATCTACTACACCATCTAACTGCCCCTAGAACAGTGATGTTAAAAGAAAAAGCACTGCTTTACTGCATAACTCTAGGGTGAGCAAACATAAACACTACACAGATAAGTTAATACAAATAATTTGAGACTAGAAAGATCAATTGTGACTGTTGGGAGGGGCTGGAGCATGGTTCACTCAATCTAGATACCTTCCCTCCTCCTCTCTGCCACTCAATTTTCTTTATGCAGACTTCATGAAAGACCCAACTGGATTTAATTAAGTTATTTTAGGTGAGAATTATCCATTTACTGTGGACACTCCAGAGCCAGCATAGTACAGTGATAAGATTTTGGAGTCGGAGAATGGGGATTCAAATCCCAGCTGAGGCAAATCATTTTACTTCTCTGAGACTCAGTTTCTTGGTCTGTAAAATGAAAGAATTGGTCTCGATGAACTCTAAGATCTCTTCCCAGCTCTAAATCCATGACATTATGAACTTTCTTCTGTGTCCTGTTCTCTCTACCTGGTTCAGCATTGCCTAGAACAGACCTCCAAAATCCATGCTTTCCTGGGAAGAAGTATAGGGGATAATTAATCCACTTTATTTTGGAATTCTGATCTGGAACTGAGCTGTCCTAACTGGTGAGTAAATGTAAAAATTACCTAAACTATTATATACTATTTACCATATATCCTATTATACACTATGAACCTTTACCATGTTTATTATCTACCCTTGACATCTTGCATATTCCCTCTCTGCCTGCATCCTTTCCAGCTTTCTACCTCTTGCTCCTTCAATCAAATCAATATTGCCAAAACTTCTGTAAAGGGCATGTCTATTGACTGCCATATGACTCCACTCACCATTTTTGTGACTTTCAAAGCAAAACTGGCCCTTCTCTGGCCATAACTCCCCTATGTTGTTATCTTTCCCCAACAGAATGAAAGCTCCTTGAAGAAATGAATGGTCTCACTTTTCTATTTGTAAGCCCTACCAGCTTCTAGCATAGGGCATGGCATATTAGAGGCACTTGATAAATGCTTTTTTCATTCATTCAGGTTTTACCAGAACTTTTGTATTCAGCATGTATTGGGTTCTGTTCATCTGTAGTTGCCCATGTGTTGCTTTGCAAATACATATGAGTTGTTTTTATGAGTGTTTAGTCTGTCTACATAGCT
>NW_020943900.1:0-1651 GCF_900497805.2 Vombatus ursinus
CACTTATATGTCATAACCTAAACTTTCATGCAAATCCTTTTTTTTTTCCCAGAGCAGTGAGGCATTTGGGGCCAGGTGACTTGCCCAGAGTCACACAGCTAGGAAGTATTATGTGTTTGAGGCCGAATTTGAACTCAGGTCCTCCTGACTCCAGGGCCGGTGCTCTATCCACTATGCCACCTAGCTGCCCTTTCACCACTATCTCATCTCTCTTGAGATGGGTAGCAAGATTCCTCTTGAGTTCTCCAGGAATTGTGGTTGGTCATTTTTGAGATCATATTTTCTAAGCCTTTCAAATCTGATTATTTGTTTATTGTACAATTTTTTTCTTGGTTCTGCTCACTTCACTTTACCAAAATTCATGTCTTCCCAGGTTTCTATGAAACAACTCACTTTATTAATTCTTACAGAACGGCAGTATTCCAACACATTCATATGGTTGTATTGTTCTGCCATTCCCCAGTTGATGGATGCTCCGCTCTGATTCCAATAATTTTTCAATATAAAAAAATTAGAAATATTTTGTACATATAGGTCCTTTTCCTCTTTGTTTGATATCTTTAGATTATACCAAAGGTAGTATCAAAGGCCATGCCTGCAACAAAGGAAGTGCTGTGATTTATGAGCAAAGCAGAATTAAAGTAACTCAAAAGAAATGCAAGATCGGCAAATTTAGAGAATTCATCATAAATGTTCATAATGACTATCTGTGCCCAACCTGTGGCAGAGCATTCCAAGCTTGTATTGGTCTGATTAGCCATGTCAGACACACTGTAACTTGATGCTAATATAGCAATATCATTTTAGTCTTGTTAGAGAACCAAGGATACCAACCAACAAACCAATTAAAATATGCACTAATCTGTTTTGAAGTCATTCTCTTCCTCAAAGCAGGATTTAGACAGGTGTCCACAAGAGAACTTTGGGGGCTTCTGCTGGTTGAGGCCACTCTGTCTTCTAGTGACTAGAAGGCTGCTTATCTATAGAATAAGGAGTGCCTATAACCAGAGGAATGCATTCCTTTCCATGCCAAGTCAAAGAGTCTACAAGGATTTATTAAGCACCTAGCATGGCCCAAACACCATTCTAGGCTTTGGAAATACAAACATAATAAAGGAAATAATCCTTAATTACAAAATCCAGTACATATTCCTTAAGGGCTTTAGGAAGTTTATACATTTAACTTCCATCTCTGAGAAGTCATTACGAGTATGCCATTGGTCTTGCAGAGGCTGCTATGGCAAATTGGGATGGCTCAGTGCATCCCATCCATACAACATAATACAAGGCCAGGCCCATAGACTCCTCTACCACTTGAAAAATCCTATCTATTCTCTGGCCTGTTGTGTTCATTTCCATAGCTTGATTGGGGGCAGAGTCAATTGATGAACTACTAAATTCCTGAGAAGCTCAATACTTTGACCCTGGAAGGACGATGACATAGGAAACTGAATCTTGTCCATAAGGATTATAGATGATGTAGGCAGAATAACTAACTTCTTAGAAAGGGTGATTTGTCAGACACCCAAAATGTCCACTCCCCCACAGGTCTTGAGACACCACTACTTCCAGTCTTCTTTTCAGTCAACAGCTGGACCTCTAAGGGGAGCCCTTGGCCTCTACTCATTCCCAGGGTACATTAATATTTAGA
>NW_020943901.1:0-254 GCF_900497805.2 Vombatus ursinus
CATGGCCATAATGTTCATTTGTTGTGAAATATTGCTCTAATCTCCTTTCTAGTATTTTGTTTAATATCTTTTGCATTAATATTCATTAGAAAAATTGGTCTATAATTTTCTTTCTCTGTTTTTGCTGTCCTCAATGTAAGTATTAAAACCATCCTTGTGTCATAGAATGAATTTGGTTTGACTCCTTTTTTAAAATAGTTTTTATGTGATTTAAATTAATTGCTCTTTAAAATGTTTGGTAGAATTTACTTGTA
>NW_020943901.1:264-2463 GCF_900497805.2 Vombatus ursinus
CAGAGACAATGGCCCAGGTGAGAGATGGAGTTTCTTATTAGTGAAACAGAAAGGAGGGCATTGCTGTTGGATCAAAGGATGCTGGGACTGGGGGAGGTTGGCAGCTTTAAAAGTATAAGAGAACAGAAAAGGGAGGGGCATATATTTAAGGTCTTTAAACACCAAAGGATTTCATATATGTTCCTGGAGGTGACAGGGAGCCACTGAAGTCTACTGTGTGTATTGTTGGGGGATGAATGGGGAAAGGGTCATGTGCACTTTAGGAAGAATACTTTGGCAGCCAAGTGGAGGGAGGACTGAAGGGAACAGTCTTGAGGCAGGGAAGCCATGCAGCAGGGTACTGCAATAGTCCAGGCTACAAGTCATAAGGACCTGCAGCAGTTTGGTGGCATTGTTAGAGGATCAAAGAGGACATACATGAAAGATGTTTCAGAGGTAGAATCAACGGGCCATGACTCCGCTTGGATTTGGGTGGGGATGCTGAGAGAAAGAGAGAAGATGAGCTTCCAAGCTTCCAGCCTGGGTAATTGGGAGGGTGGTGCTACCCTCTACAATAATAGAGAAGGTAGATAGAGGAAAGGGTACAGGGGGAAAGATAATGAATTCACTTTGGGGTGTTATTATTTTAAAATATCTATTAGACAGGAAGGAAGATAGGACAAACTTTTATTAAGTATCTACTATATGCTAAGTATTGTTCTAAGCACTTTACAAATATCACCTCACGTCATCCTGGAAACCACTCTCTGACGTAGTTGCTATTATCATCCTATTATAGAGGTGAGGATGTCAGAAGGACATGAGACTACTCTTCATGTATCATTTTCTGGTCTAAACTTTTCCCTATGCTGTAATATTCTTTCTGGACACCAGATGTCAGTGAAAGAGTGTGTTATTTTTCTTAATGGCACTAAAGGGGTCAACAGGTATTTTTTAATGACCTGCTTTGTGTAAGGCACAAGGCTAGGTGTTCAGATACAAACAAATACAACCATCAAACAGCTCCTGCCTTCCAGGAGCTTAAACTCATTGGTGGAAACAATAGGTATATATATAATCACATACAAAATATTAACAGAATGCAAGTTAATTGTTTGGGAGAAAGGAAGAAAATTTCTCTAACATCTGGGCCCCACCCCGCAGTATTCAGGCAAGAACACAAGTAGGAAGGGGAGACATGTTAATTGATCTTTGAAAGGACTAAGTATTTTTAGAAGCAGAGATAAGGATGGATTGCATTCCAAGCCAGAGCTGTACCCCTTACAAAGGCTTGTAGATGGAAAATAAAATATCATGTGTGAAGGGCAGCAACAAGGCCAATATGACTGGCCCTTAGAGTACATGGAATGAGAAGGTTAGAGAGGAAGGTTTTAGCTATTATGAATGACATTAAATGACAGAATTGTCGGGCTTTGGTCCTAGATGGACTAGGGAGCCACTGGAGACTACTCAATGAGGGATCGACATAATTGGAACCATCAAGTAAGAATATCACTTTGCCAGCTGAGAAGAGGCTGGAATGAAGAGGGGAGTGACTTGAACAAGGCATCTTCGAATATTATTATTAATAGACCAAAGGAGAAGTGATGTGGTTGTGTAAGTGGAGAGATAAGTATGCCCGTCTGACATATTTAGGTTGTTGTTAGAAGATTTGAGAACCAATTGGATATAGGAGCCAAGGAAGTATGATGACAGTGGGATAAAAAATGAGCCTTTACAGAGGATGTCACTCTTCTTGGAATGGAGTCTGCCTTCAACTCTGCCAGTTTTCTTTCAAAGCTAATGTAAGATGATTCCTCTTCCTACTTGAGGTCTTTCTTGAGTACTGATCCCTAGATAGTAGAATTTCCTCCTTTCCCCCAAACAATTAACATATATTGTGATACTTTGTACATAAGTATACATGCACATGGTGTCTCCACCAAGAAGATTTAGTTTGTTGCAAGGCAGAGGTGCTTTGATATCCCCAGTGCCCATCCTAGGGCCTCACACATAGCAAGTGCTTCATAAATACTTGTTGACAACTTCATTGCCAAGGAGAAAAATAGGAGGACCCTTGTCCAAGTTGATTGCATGTAGTAATTACAAAATTTGGCTACTGATTGGGTATGGGAACTAATGGTTGGGACAACAGGTAGATGTATATGCGTACGTATGTACATACATAGAGAACAGAAGAAACATAATCTTGGAGGAGAA
>NW_020943902.1:0-2166 GCF_900497805.2 Vombatus ursinus
GTCTCAATTTTTCACATTACCTCCAACATTTGTCACTGACTGTAAAATACTAGGAAAACTATGAAAATAATTATCCACATAAATAATAAGAATAACAAAAATCATCACATTTTATAAAGAGTACACTTTTCATAAGATGCAAAACTCCTTCATTCCTGTTTTAAGAAAGTATGGCAGAGCTGTACACTGATCCAAACATTCTGTAAAGCAATTTGGAACTATGCCCAAAGAATTATGGCCCTGAGTCCTTTCTCTTACCTAGTGATACCACTACTAGTTCTATTCTTCAAATAGGTCAAAGAAGGAAGAAAAGGACTTTTATTCATAAAAGTATTTATAGACACTCATTTTGCAGTGACAAAGGATTGGAAAATGAAGTGATACCCATAAACTGAGGACTAGCTGAAAAAGTTATGGCCCATGAATGTGAAGAAGTATTCTTGTGAAGTAAGATCTGACAAAAGGGATGATTTCAGAACAACATGGGAAGACTTGTATGAAATTAAGGAAAATGAAATGAGAAGAACTACAAGAACAATTTTTATTGTAACAGCGATAATTTAAAGATAATCAAATTTGGAAGACTTCAAACCTGTCACCAACACAACAACCAACCACACTTCCAGAAGACTCATGATGTAGCATGCTACCCAGCTTCAGACAATGAACCGAGGGATATGGAGTGCAGATTGAATCATCTTTCCTTTTTCTTTCTTTCTTTCTGCCACAGAAGACAATCTCCTTGGCCTTGACAAGGGCCAGCTTGCAAGACGAGGCCATAAATGTAATACAGTGACTCTGATACGACACTCAGTCCCCTATCTCTATCAGGGATGGCTGTTATTCAAGCATTGCCATTTGCACTAGAGTCCAGAAAGGTTGTCCCCTTAGCCCAATAGTTTTTAATTTAACTCTCGTACTGATAATCCATGCCTGGAAGAGATCCTGGCTAGGCTATGAATTGTATGACAAGAGAAATAATTCCCAGAAATATGCAGAACATCTTAAGAATGTATCTTTTACCTATAACTGATTAAAGTAAATGTTCTTTTTTTGACTTTTTTGTGATATGATCTTTAATAAATTCATCAATTCATTTAAAAATTAGGGTGCAGTATGGTGTATGCTGTTGGTCTAACTTTAACTTCTCCCTGACTGCTAGCTATCCCAACAGTTATTATCAAATGAGGACTTCATTCCTGAGTCATTTATCTTTTCAGGCTTAACAAACATGGAATATAAGGTTCTATTGCTAGTGGTTCTCCCTTATTAGTTTGTTCCATGGATCTACTTCTCTGTTTTTTAAACCATTCCAATTTTTTTTTGATGACTCCTTCTTTATGGTATAGTTTGAATTCTGAACATGTGATTAATCCCTTTAATTCTTAAATTTTGGGGGAGTATTTCCATTGATTTTCTAGGTCTTCTTCTCCAAAATATTTTTGTTGTTATTAAATTAGTGGTATAAAATATCTTTCTGATTGTGTCATTACTATAAAATTCAACTGGTGAATTACTCTGGGTAGCATTGATATTTTTATTACGTTGGCATGATCTAGCAAAGAACACTGAATGCCTTTCTGGTTATTAAACCTGCTATTTATTTCTTTAGGGGCAACTTTGTAATTAAACATACACAGTTATCTTGTAGGCTTTTCCAGACTGATTCCTTAATATTTTATACACCTTTTCATTATTCTCGGTGGGGTAAAGACTATACAAACTTTAATCCATGCCCTATTCCACCACTTCCAGCTCCTCTTCATGTGACCTTTTTCTCTATTATAATGTAAGCTCAGTGAGAGCAGAGATTTTCTTGCTTGCTTATATTTTTAGATTCAGCCATTAATATAGTACTTGGTCCTTAGAAGGTGCTTAATAAATGTTCTTTTCTGTCCATTTGCCTATCAAATCATACTAAAGGTATTCATACTTCCTCACTGCCTTCCCTCTACCTCCATTGATGAGCAAAGTCATGAACTTCAAAACCTCCATTTAAAGAGATGACTAAAGATAGACATCATTTTTACCTATGTCCTGCTCTCCTGTAGGATTTCTCAGACTTTTCCTTCATGCCCCTGTATTATGTACCTGACCTGAATTTCAAATTCCTTTTCTATGTTTTCTTCCCTGATTAAGTTGCAAGTTCATTGAAGGCAAGAACTG
>NW_020943903.1:0-2859 GCF_900497805.2 Vombatus ursinus
CTTGGGTGGTTGTGAAGGATCAGTTTCCCTAATTCCCCTGGTAAGCATAGGGACACCAAGTTCCCAGTGATATACATGGAGTATAGAGGGAAAATCAGCAAGTGAGTTCAGCATCAAGGGGCAGTACCTTCTAGGAGATCTCTATCACACATTACTCTATCTCCTCAATGAATCCTACCCTTTCATGCTGGATAGACTTTCCTAATTCTGTACAGGTCTAGGCACATCACTCCATGGCTCAAAAATCTACCAGGCTTCCCCATTACCTGCCCCATGAAGCCCAGACTGCTTAGTCAGGCATTGGAGGCTCTCCATGTGTCATGAACCTGCTTGTTCAGTCTGACCTTACTCTATTCCCTCCCCCTCATACCTGCTACTCTCCAGCCAAAATGAACTTCTAACTGTCTCCTGAACAAGTCCAGTGCTTTTCTGCCTCATAGCTTTTGTTCATGACATCCCTTCATCCTTAAATGCAATCCCCCCCCTTCTATTTTGTAACCCTGAATTCCTGGGCTCCCAGCCCAGAAAGCAATGACTAAGAAAGAGACCTCCCTGTTGCTGTCACAGGACAATCCATTTCCTTTGCCTTTATAGAGATGGACAATGGAAGTGTCCTTGAACTCCTGGGGGATCATCTCCTCTTGTCACATAACCTGGAAAATTTCAGTCAGATCTTATATGAGCACTGGACCCCCTACCTTGAAATCTCAGCTGCAATAGAATCAGTGCCAGGTGCTTTGCCACATGAAATGAGCCTAATGGCATTCCAAACCTCTTCTTCACTTAGAACTTCAGCTAGGGAGGGATTGACTTCAACCTGAGGTAAATTGTCAATGGCCTCTGCATTGATTGATGACTGTCCATTCAGAACACTGTGAAAGTGTTCAGTCTATCTCTCTAGGATCATGTCCTTATCACTAATCATTGTGGCTCCATCAGCACTCAATAATTGAGAGGTACCACAAGTCTTTGGCCCATAAATAGCCTTCAGGGCATCATCAAAGTGCTTTGGATTGTTACTATCAACATAAAACTGAATTACTTTCTTCCTGAGCCAAGAATCTGCATCTCTCTAAGTTTTGCTTGTACTTTACTTTTGATGAAGTTAAATGCTGCCATTTTAGAGATGGATGGACTATTCTGCTGGTAAACCCTATGGTGTTCTCATTTTTCATTTAGCAGCTTCTGAATTTCCACATCATTTTCATCAAACCAGTCTTGAGGTTTGCAAGTGTCCTGACCCAGATGAACAAATATAGTGTCTGAAAACTGCCCACTCCTTTTCTGCTCCATCATTGCCAACTGTGTGTTGGCTCAACTTTCCCTTCAAGTTAGTAACAAACTTTTCCCACTCAGAGAAGAGCTTTAATCTGTTGACAGTAAATCTTTTGATAGTCACTTTGCCCTGGGACTGCCATTTTGTTGAACGAGAATATTTAGCTTGGAGAGGATAAGTCTATGATCAGTCCAGCACTCTGCACCACACAGTGCCTTTGTCACTCTCACATCCTGTCTGTCTCTTCTCCTTACAATCACATGGTCTATTAAATGCCAATGTTTACTGCCAGGGTGCATCCACAAAGTTTTATTGTGTTTAGGTAAATGGAAGACAGTGTTGGTGATGAGAAGGTCATGAGATGCACAAGTCTTCAGCAGTAAGTGACCATTGCTGTTGCTGTTTCCAACTCCATTCTTCCCTGGAACTCCTTGCCAAGTCTGGTAGTCTGAGCCTACTCTAACATTAAAGTCACCCAGAATCATGAGCTTGTCCTCTTTCAGCACATCGATGATAAGGGTCTCCAGGTCTTCATAAAATTTTTCTTTGACCTCATCAGGGTTCAGTAATGGTGGGAACATTGGCACTAATGATGGCGTTGTGGCATTTTGCTACGAGTGACAGTTGCATTGTCATGAGCCTGTCATTCTCGCCTTTTGGTAAGGCATACAAGCTTGTTGACTAGATTGGTTTTGATTGCAAAACATACACCAACTTCATGGCACTCCCCTTCACTGTGGCCCCTACTGAAAAATGTGTGTCCCTCTCCAACTTCAGCAAGCTGGCCTTCATTTGCCAGCCTTGCTTCACTCAGGGCTGCTATTTGGATACAATACCTGCTGAGTTCTCTTGCAACAACAGCAATTTGTCTTTCAGGTAGGCTGGATTTTTTATTGTCTATAAATGTGCGCACATTTCATTCACCAATGGTGATTGGAATCATCTTTGCAGATGTTTATATACATTTTTTGTGTGTTTCAACCTCAGGGTGAGATCCCCACCTGCCACAGTAATCAGGCCATGGTTTGATAAAAAGACAATTTTTAGGGCACTTTTTCTATCCCCTTTCTCACACCAGGAGATGAGCAGTGTGATCCTTTAAACTGGCTGCTCAGACATCCCGGGTGGGACAGGGAGGGGCACGAGTCCCACTGCTGCTTCCAGTAAGATGACCCTATGGCCTGGGCTGCCTGTGTGCAGGGTTGTGACTACAGTTCCCAGTATATCTGCACCTGCCGCTTTGTCACTTGCTGTCACCACAGGACTTTGAGATAGGTAAAAGTGGCAAAATGATATGGGTGATATTTTTTGATTCAGGCATAAATTGAATTTAAGTGAGACAGAGTTGCATGAAGTCATTGGCCTCACTCTCTCCTCCAGAGTCATCACAGTTCAGTGGCAGGACAGAATCAGGATGACTGGCATGGCTCAAGATGCAGTGAATGACCTTGTTGTCTTCCATGTCTAACCAAGCTCTAAGCACTCCACAGTGCCTGCTTCAGCTGCCTTCATGGCTGTTCTCATCCGCTCATTCCACCAGGGGAAGTCTTCACCCCCCTGACTCACTAATGGGTTTGAGACCC
>NW_020943904.1:0-9145 GCF_900497805.2 Vombatus ursinus
CCCTTCCTCCCTCCCTACCCACCCTCATTGAAAAGACAAGCAACTCGATACAAGCTATAGATGTGTAGTCATGCAAAACACTTCCATAGTAGTCCTGTTGTGGAAAACTAAGTATATTTCCCTAAAGATGGAGATATCTTAAAAATGTGCTTCTACTTCAACAAAATAAAACTATTTTATATAAAAGAAGAAAAAGTAGGGTATACTGGAAGACCAAGACATATAGAGAAACTGATTATTCTATTTACTAAGAATGGTTCAAAAGTCAATGGTGAATTTTTTATTAGTAATTTGGTGAAAGAAATCAGGTGATCCCAAACTGATCAGCATGTTGGAGAGAGCCAATCAGAAATTCCCAACAATATCATATTACTGGCTGAACTGTTTAAGAGAAATAAAAGGAAAAAATGAAGATGGAAATTTAGCATGATCTCCTGAAAGTTAACAAGAAACAATTATTGGCCTCGGAAGGATCTAAATTTCAGGAAAATCTTCTACTGGCTCTCATATAGAAGTTTTATATCTAAATGTAAGTAGAAAAAAAAAAAGAATGATTTTCATATAAAGGGATTAGTCAATGACCAACACAATGAAGATATGTTAAATATACCTTCATACTTTCATAAAACTCAAAGTATTTTAAGAATAGAGAATAATACATAAAGGAAGAGCTGAATATATGGATTTTAAAATATCCATACTTATCTGGACTGGCCAGCAAACTTACAGGTTAATTCATTAGTGGTTAAAAGGGAGCCAACCAAGAAATCCACAATTGGTCCTATATAGATTCCTGAATTCTATAATCAACAAAGGCAGAAAAAAAGAGAAAGGTATTTAGTAAGATCTCATGGAAGTTCATATGCAAAAAAATATGGATCTGAGATATATCTACATTCCAGAAAATAATTTTCAATTTTCTTTCATACTCAAGTTCGATATCAGAAGCACGTAGAGAAAATTTACTGAAATGTTTATAAAGGAATTGATCAGGTTCCAATAGAATGCTTAAAGATAAAGACATGAAGCCCTTCAATAAAATTAAGTGTTTTTAAAAAGAAACACATGTCGTGGAAGAGCCAAGCATAAGAGGAAATCAAGGATTCTGACTTCCAAAGTTAATTCATTAATACTCTGAAGATAGCTAACAGGAAATCACCAAAAAACTTATATAAGTAGCATAAGGAGAGAAAAGAGGATGAAAGGAATAAAACATGATCTTTGAACTTGCCAAACAGTACTTATTACCTTGGAAAAATCTAGATCCCAAGAAATAGTTTTTGATTGACTAATCCTGAAGGTTTGCAACTAAATGCAAATAGAGAAAAAATATTGATTTTCATATGAAAGGAATAGTCAGTGTCCAAAGTAACATTTAATGATGAAGATGTGTTAAATAGGTTTCCACTTCAACATAGTGAAAAGCATTTTAAATAACAAAGTCGTGTATAATCAATCAATCAATCAATCAATCAAGATTTCTTAAATGCCTACTATGTGCCAGGCACTGTGCTAAGCATTAGGGGCACAAAAAGAGGTAAAAGACAGTCCCTGCCCTCAAGGAGCTTACAATCTATTGAGTAACACAACGCACAAACAAATACATAAAAAGCAACCGATATACAGGATAAGTAGGAAATAATTAACAGAGGGTTCTTAATTATTAAGCACTAGGTTTAAGAGGAGTTGGGGAAGGCTTCCTGGGGAAGGCTTCCTGGGGAAGGCTTCCTGGAGAAGGTGAGATTTGGGTTAGTACTTAAAGGAAACTAGTGAGGTTAGTAGTTAGAGCAGAGGAAGAAGAGCGTTTCGGGCACTGGGGGCTGGAGCCAGTGTCTTGTTTGTTGATCAGCCAAGAGGTCAGTGTCACTGGATCGAAGAGTACAGTACGTGTTGGAGAGTAAGGTGAAAGAAGATTAGAAAGGCAGGAGCGGGGCTCGGGTATGGAAGGGTTTTGAATGCCAAAGAGTTGCATTGGCTCCTAGAGGCAACAGGAAACCATTGGAGTTTCTTGAGTGGGACAAGTGAAATAATCAGATTTGTACTTCAGGAAAATCACTCTCAGTTGGTCTTTGTTCTTGGAGAGGACCAAAATGACGTCACTCTATTAGAGTCAAGTTACACTGTATCCGACTCTGGCTGATCAGATCAATACAAACTCAGAATGCTCGACCAGAGTCCATGTGAACATTTGAGATCGATTCTCTAAATTTGCATATCTCACACTTCTTTTGAGCTACTGGAATTCTGCTTTGCTCATACAGAGCAGAACCTTCTTCGATGTGGGCACACCATGTTGGGCAGTCTTGCACCAGCATCCCCCATGCCGTGCAATTAATTTCAAAGTTCTTCGGAGAGAGCTTGAGAGTGTCCTTGCATTCTATTGCATTGCATTCTTCTAACCACCATGTGACCTTCATTGTGTGAGTTCTTTTTCAGGCAAGTGTTCATTTGGCATTGAAACAATGTGGCCAGCCTGTCAAAATTGTGCTCTCTGTGGTACAGTTTGAATACTTGGCAGTTTACCTCAAAGAAAGACCTCAGTGTTTGGTACCTTATCCTGCCAGGTGATCTTCAGAATCTTCTTAAGACAGTCCAAATGGAAATGATTCAGTTTCATTTTCTTTCTTTTTTGTCATTTTTTAAATTAATTTTTATTGTGAACTTAAATAAAACAAGCATTTCCATAGCAAAGTGGAATAGGAAAAAAGAAAAAGAGGATTGCACCTGAAACTGCAGATCTTTTATGTATAACTTGCTACTCCTTTTAAATATACAGGCTATCATGTAACTTTCTTTTTTCCCCTCTGTTCCCCCGCCCCTAGAGATGGCTGCCATTAGGCACAAATACACACAAACACACATATGTATATGAATATATAAAATATGTATATACACACATACATATGTGTGTATATATACGTAATACAAATATACATACGTATGTATGTATGTCAATTTTTTCTCCGGAGGCAAACAGCATCTTCCTTCATAGGACCTTTGAAGTTATTTTGGGTATTTATAATAATCAGAATGATGTGGTTACTCAAAGGTGTTCTTAAAACAATATTGTTATTACTGGATACAACAATATCTTGGTTCTCATTTCGCTCTTCATTATTTCATGTAAGTCTTTCCATGTTTTTTCTAAAATCATCAAGCTCATCATTTCTTACAGCAGAGTAATATTTTATCTCATTTACCACAATTTGTTTAGCCATTCTCCAATTGATTGGCATCCCTGCAATTTCCAGTTCTTTGCCACCATAAAGAGATCTACTATAAATATTTTAGAACATATAGGTTTTTTTCCTTTTTCCCTAAACATGTTGAGAAACAGACCTAATAGTGGAGTTGCTGGGTCAAAGGGAGTGGTTTAGTTTGCTGGTATACTGTCCAGATTTCACAGGCATACAACAATGAAGTCAGCACAAAGGCTCTGTAGACCTTCGGTTTGGTAAGCAGTCTAATACCTCTCCTCTCCCACTCTTTCCTTCAGAGCCTCTCAAACACTGAGCTAGCTCTGGCAATGCATGCTTCAACCTCATTATGAATGTGTACATCCTTGGAAAGTATATTGCCAAGGTAAGCGAACTTATCCTCAGTATTCAAAACTTCTCCATTTGCTGTAACTGATGGTTCCACGTATGGATGGCGTGGTGCTGGCTGGTAGAACACCTGTGTTTTCTTGGTGTTAATTGTTAGGTCAAAATTAACATAAGCAACAGAGAATCTATCCACACTTTGTTACATCTCAGCTTCAGAGACTACACCGAGTGCACCATAATCTGCAAATAAGAAATCGTGCACCAACTCTCCATCTACTTTAGTCTTTGACTTGTAGCCTTTTCAAGTTAAATAACATACCATCAGTGCAGTAGCTGACCTTGATGCCGTGTTCATCCTCACTGAAGGCATCTGACAACGCTGCTGGAAACATTACGCTAAAAAGCATGGGAGCAAACACATAGCCTTGCTTCACTCCACTGGTGACTGGGAAATCACATTAGTGGCTGAATGGAAGATGAACTGGAATAGGGACAGACTTGAGGTAGGCAAACCCAACTGCAGGCTATTGAAATAATCTAGGTGTGAGGTGATGAAGACCTGTGGTGCCAGGGTCAGAGAAAAGAAGGAAGTGTATTCAAGAGGTGTTGTAAAGGTGAAATTGATAGACATTGAAAACAGATTGGATATGAGGAGTGAGAAAAAGAAAGGAATCCAGGATGACTCCTAGGTTGCTAGGCTGAGGGACTAGGAGGATGGCATTGCCCTCTACAGTAATAGGGAAAGGAGAAGAGGGGAAGGGGAGGGTTTAGAGAGAAAGATAATCAGTTCCATTTTGGGCATATATATAAAGGCAGAACTGAACATGTGGGTTCAGCAATTTCCCTGCTTATCAGGACTGTCAGCAAATTACAGATGAATTCGTTAGTTTTGAGAAGAAAGCCAACAGAGAAATATCCTGTGGACTTACACGAATTCCTGAACTCTATCAGCAGCACTGGGGGAAAAAAAAGAGGAAGAGAGGCATTTAGCAAGATTTCACAGAAGTTAACAAGACACATTATTGATCTTGGAACCAACTAAATCCCAAGAAACAATTTTCCATTGGCGATCATATTGAAGGTTCTTCTATAAATGCAAGTAGGAAAAAACCTGATGTGTGAACAGATTGATCAAGTTCTGACAGAATGTTCAAACGTGAAGATGACTTAAAATACGTAGCACTTCAATCAAGAGTATATAAGAATAATGAATCAATAACACCTTGTGGGAGACTCAAGCATGTGGGAGAACTGATTACTCTGCTGTTTACCAAGAAAGACTAGAAAAACACAGGTTAATTCATTAGTACCTTCAAACTAGCTAGCCAGGAAATCCCCAAATGAACTTACTTTACTGGCTAAACTATTTAAGCAACATAAAGAGAGGAGTTAAGTGATGCAGTGGATAGAACATCAGGCCTGGAGTCAGGAAGACCGGAGTTCAAATGTGGCCTCAAGACACTTAATAGCTGTGTGACCCTGGACAAATCACTTCACCCTCTCTACTTCAGTTTCCTCATCTGTGAAATGAATTGGAGAAGGAAATGGCAAACTACTCCAGTATCTTTGCCAAGGAAACCCTAAATGGGTCCAAGAAGTGTCAGACATAACTGAACAACAAAGCAGCAGAGACAGAATGAAAGGAACATTGAGAAAACTATATTATGTGTCTTAGTAAGAAATATTGACTTAGTTTAGAAGCCTCTTGATTCCAGGTAACAGTTTTCCACTTGCCACTACATTGATGTGTCGTTTCTAAATCTAAGTAGTGAAAACATACTCACTTTTATATGCTGGGATTGATCAGTGTCCAAAAATAGTATTGAAAGTTGAAGGAGTTTTAAAACATACTTTTACTTCACCAAAATGAAAATTGGTTTCTAAAAAAAAAAATTTAGTAGACCACAATAGAAGAGTGGGGCACACTGCAAACCTGGATGTTCTGCTTACCAGGAATTTACCTGGTATATTACCACTTACCAGGCAGTGATTCAGCCAAATAATATCCTAACAAACTTGAATTATCATCTAAATTGCATAAGCAACATAAGCAGAGAAAAGAAGAAATGAATCTTTAGCAAGACTTCATGGAAGTTGACAAGGTACACAATGATCTAGGTACCATCTAGAAAGAAGGAAAGAATTTTCAATTAGCTATCAAATTAAAGGTTCAGGTCCAACTGGATGTAAAGAATACCTACTGACTTGTCTATATAGGAATGAAAGATAAAAAAGCTTTCAAATGTAACTATACTTAAAATAACTTTTTAAAAGAAACAATTCGTCTGTTCTGGAAGAGATGGTACATAGTAGCATGTACTAGCCAAGTGGTAGGAGCATAAGCACTGAAAAGATGAAGATAGGAAGAAATAGTGCTCTTAGCACCATCTAGAGTCCAGTTAACAATTTTCCATCTAAATGGATATTAAGAGAACCTACTAACTGTTAGATGATGAGGGTAGTTAGTGTTGGAAGTAAAGTTTTAATATTAAAATGTCTTAAAACATGTTCTTACTTAAAGTCATATGTATTATTTAAAAAAAAAAAAGAAATGACAACGTGTACCAGAAGAGATTAGAATATGGTGGAATTAATTACTGTGTTTACTATGACTGACTGAAAAAAATCAATGGTGATCTGACTAGTACTGAGGAGAAAGCCAAAGAAGAAATCTCCAATAATGTTTTATTGATGGATAGATGATGTAAGCAGAAACAGAGAAAAGAAGAAAGAAATTTAGCAAGGTTTCATGTGGGAGAGAAAGAATTATTGTTCTCAGAACAAAATTACTCTTGGTTGTTATACAGGAGTTTTACATCTAAGTAAAAGTTAAAGAAAAGCTGCTGACTTTTGTATGAGGTAACTGTTTAGTCTCCAAGGTGAAGATATCTTAAAATATTTGGAGTCACGAAAAATCAAAAGTATTAAAAAAAAGTGGAGTCTATTGTATATAACCTAAGTTTGTCAAAAAATGTCTGGAAAGTACTGATAAATTCTTTGGAACTTTGAAAAGTCAAACAAATAAGCAGCAAAAGAAGAGAAAAGGTGAAAAAATAATTTCTTGGTCTTGGGGGGGATTTATTTGTTTTAATAAACATTTATTTTTCTCCCACCAATCCCCCAAACTGAACATAAAAATATGCATAGTCCAGCAAAACAAATTCCCATATTGTCCATGTCCAAATATATAAATACATGCATATAAATAAAACATACGTTGCACACATACTAAATATATGTGTGCATATGTGTATATATTCGGCATTTTAAGTCTGTAACGTCTCTGGCAGAAGGTGTCTAGAGCGATTCATCTTCAGTCCTCTGGACACACAGCATTTCATTGAATTAGAGTTTTAAAGTCTTTCAAAGCTGTTTTTCTCTATAATACTGTTTTCATCGTATAAGTTATTCTCCTAGTTTGGCTCACTTGGCTTTGCATTATTTCATAGAAATCCTCCCATATTCCTATAAAAGTATATATTATGTCATTGATTATGGCACAATAAGGTTCCATTACATTCATATACTATAATTTACACAGCTGTTCCCCAACTGGTAGGTACTCCTTTGGTTTCCATGTTTTCATTACTACAAGAATATTTTTTGTATATATGGGTCCTTTTCCTCTTTCTTTAATCTGCTTAGGGTATGGGCCTAGTAGTGCACTGTATTGCTGAGTCAAAGATTATGTACAGTTCAGAAAATTTTCGGGTATAGTTTCGAATTGCTTTCCTGAATGGCAGAACCAATTCATAGTCAGGCCTTCAATCAGCATTTGTTAAACACCTATTATGTTCCAGGCACTGTGCAAAGCACTACCAAGAGTACACAAGTATGCCAGTTTTCTGCAGCCCCTCAACATTTATCATTTTCCTCTTTCGTCATCTTTACTGATCACATGAATGTCAGGCGCAACCAAGAGGTTGATTCAATTTTTTTTCTCTAATTGTTAGTGATAAGAGAGGAATTTAGTAAGATCTTGCTTAAAGACGAGAAAAATTATCTTTCAAACATCTAGATCTTAGAAAAAATTTTCAGTTGGCAATCATATTGAAGGTTCACATTTAAGTAGAAATAGGAAAAACTACTGACTTTTTCAGTGTCCAATATAATGCTGAAAGATGGAAATAACTGAGAGACATGTTTACATCAAAATAAGAAGAATTTAAAAGAAACAGTTGTATTTACAGGAAGATCCAAAGATATAGGAGACATATTACTCTACATTCCAGGAATGACTGGAAAATCACTGGTGAATTAATAATTATTTCAAAGAGAATCAACTAGGGAATCCCCAATGAATTTATATTACTGGATGAATGATTAGAATAGCATATGTAGTAAAAAGTAGACCAAAGCTATTTAGCAAGATAACATGGAAGTTGACAAGAAATACTTATTGACTGTAGAAGCACCCAGATTCCAGGGAACAGTTTTCTACTTGCTATCATATCAAAAAGTAGTATCTATATAGAAGCAAAAACCTAAAGAACTATGCATGAAGGCATTTGCAACATCTAACGTGATGTTTTTTTTCTTTTTATTTATCTTTAGTTTTCAACACACTTCCCCAAGATTTTGAGTTCCAAATTTTCTCCCCATCTCATCCGTCCCCCCACCCCAAGATGGCATGCATTCTGCATACCCCTTCCTCTAATCTGCCCTCCCTTCCATCTCTCCCCACCTTCTCTTATCCCCTACCCCGTCTATTTTCCTGTAGGGCAGGATATATGTCAATGTCCCATTTCCTGTATTTCTTATTTCCCAATTGCATGTGAAAACAATTTTAAGGGCAGCTAGGTGGTGCAGTGGATAGAGCACTGGCCCTGAAGTCAGGAGGACCTGAGTTCAAATCTGGCCTCAGATCAAACACTTGACACTTACTAACTGTGTGACCCTGGGCAAGTCACTTAACCCCAATGGCCTAAAATAAATTAAAAAATAAACAAACAACAGAAAACAATTTTTAACATGTGTTTTTAAAACTTTGGGTTACAGATTTTCTCCCTTCCTCCCTCCCTACCCACCCTCATTGAAAAGACAAGCAACTCGTACAAGTTATAGATGTGTAGTCATGCAAAACACTTTCATAGTAGCCATGTTGTAAAAAACTAAGTATATTTCCCTTCATCCTATCCCATCCCCCATTTATTCTATTGTCTGTTTTGACCCTGTCCCTCCTCAGAAGTGTTTGTTTCTGATTATCCCCTCCCCTCTATCATCCCCCTGCTCTCTTGTCCCCTTCCCTCCTTATTTTCCTGTAGGGTAAGATAGATTTCCACACCCAATTGTGTATGTTATTCCCTCCTTAAGCCAAATCCTATGAGAATAAGATTCACTCATTCCCTCTCACTTCCCCCCCATTTCCCCTCCACTGTAAAAAACCTTTTCTTGTCTGTTTCATGTGAGATAATTTACCCCATTCTACCTCTCCCTTTCTCCTCCCAGTATAATCCTCTCTCACCCCTTAATTTTATTTTCCAGATATCACCCCTTCATCTTCAACTCACTCTGTGCCATCTACCTACCTACCTATCTATCTATCTATCTATTTATCTATCTATCTATCTATCTATCTATCTATCTATCTATCTATCTAT